>NW_010305834.1:4436-61188 GCF_000700745.2 Antrostomus carolinensis
ATGGTAGATTGGTAATGTTCTACCACATTGCTCTTGAGGCTACTTTGTAAAATCATAGAGCAGAATAGTCTAAGAATTCTGCAAGTATTTGTCATTTCTGTAAAAAGGTCTAGAGAACTAAATTTATTATATACTACAATGAACAAGACCCTGTACCTAGAAATTACTGAAATTTTTCCATTTCACATCTTTTTTTTTTTTTCATAAATGCACAACATAACGAAAAGCATAACTATACAGTGGTCACATTATACAACTTACTGGGATTTTTGCTAAACCACAGAATGTACGTGTTGGGCCTTGGGAAAGAATTTGTCTTCCTTTTCCCTTAAAACTCAAGAAGTTAAGATAATTTACAAGAAACAACCCACATAGAAAATGTAGAAAATACTAATTCTAATGTAACCAATATTAGCATATAAGTGTACATACTAGGAAGGAAAATGAAAGTACATGAGGAAAAGATTGAAGTATATTCCAGTATGTAGCGATATATGTCTGAAGCTAGAGCTGTGAGAAAATTGCTAAAATAATCAAAAGAACACAAGGAAGAAAACTGTGGCAAAGGAAATAAGGCACGGAAAAGTTGTGAAAAGTTTATGTGGTAGTTTTGAGTAATCGCCTTGTGTCAAGATATCATTATGTCTGAAGAATTAGACCTTCCCATTTAAATAAATACTCCTCACATCAAACTAGATAGTTAAGTTCCTTGAAAACACTACATTAACAATTAAATATTTTATTCCCCAAATAGTCAACATTGCACTCTATTTTAATCACTGAAAGAAAATCTTTTCCTTCAGAAGATAGTATATAAACCTTATTGATTTCAAAATATTGTTTTATTTCAAATAAGAGTTTAATTCTTAATCAGGCAATATTGGACTTTACCAAATATGACCAGTTACCTAGAGAATTATATTTGATGTAAGAATTTAGTCTTTGCAATAACCATGTCATACAGGGCCAAAAACCCCACCAGCAGAGCAGTCTCCAGGCATAGAATATTGCTTGGAGTTGCAGGTAGCTGTGGTCAGAAAGGGCTGCCTGCACAGCTGGTCTCTACCTCCTGCCCACACCTTTACCTTATCCTGGTGCTCCAAGGATTTGGAGTCTGTGAGACACTGACTGGCATAGGTGAGTTTGTCCTACTACTTTGTTTGGAGATGAGAAGCCACAAACCACTTCTGCCCCAGGAATAAGAATCTCACAACCAATGACTCAATTCATTGCTGGGTGAGGACAGTGTGGATTCCTCTGAGTGATTTTGCAGGTGCTGGTACTGCTGGGAGGATATCAGACATAACCCTGCCACCCTCACATGCGCACATGCTCCTCTGAATTTAGTAGTTTTCCTGGGGAAAGAGCTTTTGGGTTAAATTACGTCCCTATTATTAGAGTATTTAGATTTTCTTACTTAAACCATTTACAGAGTTTCCATTGTACAGAAAAGGGAACAATTTTGAATATAGGTAGACTATATGTGTGTTTGGGCCAGACTTTCAGAATGAGTTCTATACAATTGTTTATGAATCCAAAGACTTAGGGACACTGAATAAATGAGAGAGAGAGAGAGAGAGAGTGCCCATATATATTTATGCTAGCTCACTGAATATTTGGATATTTGCATCGACATACATGACTTGCTTTCATGTCTGATGGCAGCCTCCTCAAACAGACCATGCATAGCTTTATGGAGAGAAGTGCAGAAGCCTGTTGTAAGTTTCTCCTTTGTTTTAACCACAAAAATATTCCTTAATCATAAAGAAAAGGTTTGGATACTTTGCGATATATTATAAAGAAATAGAAATAGAAATAGAAATAGAAATCAAGGAACTGTGTTCTGCTTCTAGCTCTTCCAAAGACTTGACTGAATGACTTCAGTGAAACACTTTCTGATAAATAATATATTCCTATTTCATTGGCTTCTATTTTCTGTAAGACCTTTTACAAACTTTGAATGGGAAATTGAAAATGCTAACTTCTATTACCATGGAAAAATGGAAATGAATACTGAAGGTGGCTTAAAGCATAATGCAACAACGTAATCTAGTTACAGAAATTTTGCAAACAGTAAAAAAATCATGCTTATGATTTAGTGTTCCCAGTAGACAGACTCAGCATTTTTCATGGACTTTTGATTGAAATCTTGGCCTTGTGGTGTTTGTTTAACGAATAACATAAGTCCTCAGTAAAAACAAACTGGAAGAGCTTTACAGGGAGATGCCTAAAATAAGACAGGAACATGGGATGTGAAGAAAAAAAGAAGATAGAAAAGTGATGGTTCCTTGTGTGATCTTGAAACCATCTAGCTTCTCCAGGCTTTCAATACAAAGTGACAGCTTTAATTTATAGTTGAGCTTGGAGAAATTTTTATAGCTCTGAATTGAATTATTTAATGTGCATAATACAAAGAGCTTATCAGAACAAGCACATTTTTTAAACCACAAGGTACTTTAGGGTATATGTTCAGAATTCAGAAGCAGGATCTTAAATTTACATTTAGAGAAAATATAGCATAAATTAGATCATTAGAGAGTTAAAATGGAGATAAGATTAAAGGTATACCTGAGGACATACGTATCTTCTATGTTATCTCTGTTCTATTATTCCTGCTCATTCTTCACTTTAAGAAATAAATTTGTCTTGGCTGTTTTGAAAAACAGAAAGAAGATGGGTTTCTTACCTGGTTAAACAGGCTTTCATTGCAGAATAGGCAATATAGCTAATAGTTGTCTTAATCTCTATTATGTATATTATGTTAGAAACATAAAATTTAAAACAAAGAAGCTTAGTAAAGGTCCTGCAAATACCAAAGGAACTAAAATACAGGGTACATCCCTACAACAAAATAGACAAGGGAAAAAAGCCCAGCAGCCTCATCTGGGCTCTCTGTGGTGTGCCTGTAATGCAAAGGCGTAACTGCTCTCATTGTGTGTGGTCTTCTCTTCTAAGAGTCCAAGGTAAGCTTGAAATAAAAGGTGAAAGCTGTGTTGCAGCTCCTCAGAGTTGTGTTTTTTAAGGCATGAAAATGAGGTTATATGTATTCATTGTCTACCAGTGGTAGGGAAAAGATAGAGATTGGGTACGAGAGTGTGTGGAAGCGCTTGAAAATGGAAAGCCTCCTCTTGTGTATGGCATTTTTAAGAGTGGGTCTGGAAGTTAGCAAGTAATCCATGAGAAAGTTTAAGTACGCTTGAGGAAGTGAATTTGTATTTTGTCCTTATCCTTTTAGTGTAGGGGAAGTTAACAATTTTCTGGATAAATATTTTGTGTGGTTCCAGGTTTCAGCTGAATAGGAAAGGTAATTCAATTGGAGCAGCAGTTTTCTGACTTTTGTAGAAGAATACATTATAATAAAGGAAATACGATGAGTTTATGGTAGAGAATGAAGGTGGTGATGACAGCCTCTCACTACGTTTTGTAAGTAGTCATAAGACAGAGAAAAAGGTTGATATTTTAATCATCTCACTGAATAAAACTTTGAATGGCCTTAGAAGTAGTAATAAATTGCAATGAATTACTCCCAGGAATTCAAGAACATTCAGGAACATAATACCCATACTGGATCAGAGCAAGTACTCAGGTAATCCACTTTTTGTCTGTAACAGTGCTCAGATTTCTAGGGAGAGAGTGTGACAAACATACAGGGACTTCTGGGAAATTCTGACAGGGACTTTATAAAAAGACAGTGTTAATACATTGCCCACTTACAATCAAAAAGGATTATTGTTTAACTAATTTTATCAAAGAATTACAGTAAGAGGTACTTTATCCTTTCCTAGCACACTACACAGCCTGTATGTTCTCTTACAGGGAATAAGTGATGGAGAGGTGGCAGAGTGCAAAGGGCACAAAAAACCCCCAAACAAACAAACAAACAAACGAACCTGCATCTAGCCTGGGTCCTATAGTTTACTTTCTTTCTCCAATGAAAGTAGAGGCAGGTCATTAAAATTCATCATTGCTATTTGTCTCCAAAGTAGTGATAGAACAGAACAAGTAGACATCAACCTTTAATTAAGGGCAGGAATAAAAGGTCTGTAAGGTATAAATTTAATGGCAAAAGTGTTGATGTGGCATATTTCTGAATAAATAATCTGTTTGTCACCTTGACACCTTTTTGAGCATTAAATAGCAAAACTTAACTTATATGATGTATATGCTGTGCATTTTTGGAATCCAAACTTGTTGACAAACATAAAACTACCAACAGTTTAAGGTATACATGACTTAACTCAAACTATAGGAATACATTAGAAATACTGAGTGCACCAGCTAGTGGGATATACCTTAGGTAACACAAAAATGCAACAATCATTGTAATTAAGAGTTTACAGAATAGTGTGCTGGAGTCATACAGGAGATACATTAGTCCTGAAGAAGTAAAAGGAAGGACCTGTGGATTTAGTTGGCAGCAGTCATGTATCCTGGGCTTAATCAAAAGAAGCATGGCCAGCAGTTCAAGAGAGGTGATTCTGCCCCTCTACTCTGCCCTGGTGAGACCCCACCTTGAGTACTGCGTCCAGCTCTGGAGTCCTCAGCTCAAGAAAGACATGGACTTGTTGGAGCAGGTCCAGAGGAGGGCCACAAAAATGGTCAGAAGGATGGAACACCTCTCCTATGAAGAAAGGCTGAGAGTTGGGGTTGTTCAGCCTGGAGATGAGAAGGCTCCAGGGACACCTTATTGTGGCCTTTCACTACTTGAAGGGGGCCTATAAGAAAGATGGGGACAGACTTTTTAGCAGGGCCTGTAGTGATAGGACAAGGAATAATGGTTTTAAACTAAAAGAGGGTAGATTTAGACTAGATATAAGGAAGAAATTTTTTTATAATGAGGGTAGTGAAACACTGGAACAGGTCACCCAGAGAGGTGGTAGATGCTCCATCCCTGGAAACATTCAAGGCCAGGTTGGATGGGGCTCTTAGCAAACTGATCTAGTTGATGATGTCTGTTCTTACTGCAGGGGGTTGGACTAGATGACCTTTGGAAGTCACTTCCAACCCAAACTGTTCTGTGATTCTGTGATTCTATATCCCAGAGGAGATGTGTGAGTGTGAAAATAAGGCATTGTGAAAAGATGAAACAAGAAACCTGACAGCTCAGGTGTAAGCAGGAATAAACATGTTTGCAGCCTCTTCAAATCGTAAGTTACAAAGGATGTGAGACAACAGAGATATGGGCAATATGCTTCACGTGGAGAAATATGGTAGGCTTTCATTGTATCAGTTTACTCCATATCACTCCCTTCTGCTGAATCACTGGATTAAAGGGGATTCTCTTCTGACAGTGGATTTTTGGGAACTCCTGCAAGATAATTAATGTTTATAATTTCTTCCAATGGCATCAGATAAGGCAGGCTCGCCTTGTCTTTGTGCCTATTCCAGCAGTGATAAGAACAGAGATTATAGCACACTTTCCCTGGGGTCTGAAAGATTCCTGTCACAGACTGATTGCTTAGTCAAAAAAAAACCTGCTGAAAACAGGTGTCTCTCACCAGGGAATTGAAGCTGGAATAAATAAGCCTGTAGTGACTGAAACCCACTGGATGTATAAGCATGTGACCACCTAATGTGGTTACTGGTATTCACAATGATACCTAGCATTACATTTTCTCACCACAATCTTCTCTTTCTGAACTTGCACAGTAAAATTAAATGAGGCAGAAGGCCTACAGCAGGGGGTTTTTTTCCTGGGTTTAAGAGCTTCCCTTCACATTTTGTACTAATCCAGCTATTTTTGGTAGATAAGATGTGAGTAAGACAGGAAGGCAAGTAACGTACTTATCTGCTTGGTCTTTTCAAAGGTTCTTTTCACTAACTTTTAAACATGACTTTCACAGCAGTAAGACCTTCAGACAAATTTCCTAAAGATGAAATGTATCTATTTCACAGTCATAATTTTGCTCATCACATTTGCTCACTGTTTGTTCTATTTTTGCTCAAATAAGAGTTTGGAATCTTCTGATTCATTTCAATTTTTTTTTGCTCAATCATGAAGTCAAGTCATAATACTAAAATTTCAAGACAACAACCCTCCTTCTACAGGGAAACAGATTATTATGCCACACTTACAAAAATCTGCCATTATACAAGTAGTATAACTTCTTGAAAGTCTTGAAATATGTAGAATTTAGTGAAGTCCAATTTTGCAGAGATATTATCTCCAACATACACTTGTAGGGCAGATAAGAATATTTTCTAGCACTGCAAAGTATAAACAGGCAATTTTTGCAGCAAACTAGGAAAAGTAAATGTTCTAAGGCATGCTTAATGCCCTGTTCATAGAAGAGACAAATGGCATCATTTCAGCTGCATGTGCTGTCATTAATAAGAACTTTGAGAGTTGCATAATAAATATATCTAGATGATAATCATCCACAAGTCACACTGTGGCCTATACTCCCAATAGTTCTAGTACAGCAAATGCTAGAGATTTCTGGTAGCAACTGCTTTTCCCAAGTGTAATGTTTTTCAACTACGGAGTCAACAGTACTGTTTTCCTCTGCAGATGCTCGAGGTATATTTAGTTCTTCATCCTTATCTTGTGTTTAATTCACTGATTAATTGATTGGTCTTCTCCTTTTCTTCACTCCAAGTGTCTCTAATCAGACTCTGATTCATCTGACATTCATTTTGCTTAACACTGTGATTTTATAGAGGAAATTGCATAGTACTGTGGTGCTCCAGTGGCATTATAAAGAACTTCCTTTATCTCCTAGAGTCGAGCATGCATTTTGGCAGTTGTACCCTTTGGCACCCTTATCATTCATTTATGTGGCCCTGTAGCTCATACAGTCCTGAACAACTCCATTAACTTCACTGAGATTACTCCTGAGAGTGAAGTTCTGATGCTGGTATGACTGGCCTCACTTTTGCAAGGGCCTTTGCTCTAAACTTGTCTTACCTTCTTATTTGTTACTGTCTCCTTTTGTCCCCCCTATGAAATATTAACTTGCTCAAGTTTATAAATTTGATCCTGATTTAGTCCTGTCAGGTCAGCAATAAAATAGCATGTTTTGAAGAGAGAAACATGCCTTGGAGTTTCTTGTATTTGCACAAAGTTACCCCTTTTCCACAGATACTGTCATAGCACATCTGCTGAACTCACTAGAAATCATATACTGAAAGGCACTGAAAAAGGAAACACTTTTACTGTGAGGGTGATCAAGCACTGGCAACAGGTGCCAAGAGAGGTTGTAGAGTCTCTCTCCCTGGAGATATTCAAAAGCCATCTGGACACAGTCCTGGGCAACTGGCTTAGGTGGCCCTGCTTGAGCAGATGCCCTCCAGAGGTCCCTTCCCACCTCAACCATTCTGTGAAGCATTTTTGCCCTACTACTGCTTAAGTAGGACCTATGCATTAACTTTAACATTAGTCTTCTGTGAAACCACTCAATGTCTTTGTGTATTCCGTGGGGTAGTTTGTATATTTTCAGATGATAGCTGGGAGGTATTTGCATAGCATCTGTTAGAGTAAGGATCATGTCTGAAACAGATTGTGAGGTTTCTCTTACACAGTGCACTGTCTCTGCTATTTTTGTTATCCATAAATGGCCAATGCAATGCAAGTAGTCTGGAGGATACATTATTGTACTCCAGCTCAGAAAAGAGCAGCACAAAAGTGTGATATTTTACAACTAAATAAGGCGGCTTTATTCTTAACTCAGTTGTATAAGAACATTACATATATAGTGTTATCCAAATACTTCCTTCTGTTGATGCACTGGCAAATGCTTGGGGAATTTTGCAAACCTTTGGGAACAGTACCCAAGGATTTCAAAAGGAGAAATCTTGTACCATGGGAATCTGTTTTATTGCATGACTTCAGACCAATCTCTCTTCCCATTTGCCTGTGTAGTTTTGCTAAGCATCTCTAGGTAATTAGGGATAATTACCTCTAGACTTTGAACAGCCTTGTGTATTTAATGCCATTCTGGTAGCCCCCTGCTTTCCTTAACTTGTTTGTTCTGTTTCAAGCCTTTTGAGAGACAGTTGACAAGTTTGGGTATGTCTGTTTCCTGGCTGAGCTTAGGAATGGACAAAAGAGCTTGCTGGAGAAGGTTTGACTGATGGGATGAACAGAGAGAACACTGCTGAGATAAATTAAGAGCTCTACTGACTATCACTAGCTATCTTCTTTTTGTAGTGTATACTGAAATACCAGCAGTGGGGCTAGTGGGGAGCAGCAGGAACTGTGAAGGTAAAGGGAGATAATTGCTGCGTCTGTGGTTTGCAGGGACAAGGCTAGATAAACTTTTTCAAAACACTGCAGGCCAACTGCTAAATCAGTGTTGTTTGTCAATGAGAGGTCATTCAAGGGAGAAAAAGCAGAAACTGGAGGATTAAATGGAAATAACAAGACAAATGGAAGTAAGGCACAGAGAGATGAATTAAGATCTGTTAAATTTAGACTAGAAATATTAAGAATAAACAATGTGTACACTTATTTTATGAAAGAATTCCAAATATATCACATATTAAGAACTTTTGCACTTCTTTATGTTTACCTCTGAGTTTCAAAATGGCCCTGAAGAGTACCATCCCTACTTCTAAATGTTTGGTTTTCATTTAGATCATCATTCATCCCTCTTTCTCTTATGAACTATGGATTACCAATTAGTGTCAAGCAAAAGTTGAGTTGTTTTTATTTGATGCCAAATGAAAACAAATATTTAAACTGGAAAAGGTACAAATGAGAGTTTAACTGCACATCTAGGAGAATTCTGGCCATGCATATTCAGGAAAGATGAATTCAAGGTGAAGCAGGTGAAATATAT
Source organism: Antrostomus carolinensis (assembly GCF_000700745.2). Lineage (NCBI taxonomy): Eukaryota > Metazoa > Chordata > Aves > Caprimulgiformes > Caprimulgidae > Antrostomus > Antrostomus carolinensis. The sequence goes on from NW_010305834.1 coordinate 13,217, forward strand.
TGCTGTTTGAAAGATGACGTTTTGGAATGGCATTCCAGAAAGTGTAGTGAGATTAAACCAGTTTAGATACAACCTAAACAGTTCTTAAAAGGAGTAATAGAGTGGAGCTGCTTTTGATATCAGGTGATATGTGAACATATAAAATATAGTTAGATTTATCCATTTATTTTCTGCAGATCACAGGGAACTGGCTTAGTATCTCATAAGGATACCATCCTTATGGCAGGGCACATTCATGTTTAGGACCCTGTTCTGCTTAGTGCACCTAGTGTTGCATGCTTCTGTTGACAACTTTCTAGTAAACCACACATGTAGCTATAGATATACTTTGAGAATTTAATTCTTTGTTCAATGTGAGGATGCTACAAAATCACAGAAATCAGTGGGAATTTGGGGTTTTATTTCTACAAGAGAATGGCTAGATCTTACAATATATGTAAATGAGCAGGATTTAAAGTAGGATATTGCTATTTTGTCACTCACCTCTATCTATAGTTACGTTCTTCTGTGTTTGAGAATAGTATCAGACCTCCCATTATTTTTAATCAGAATGTTCTTATATGTCTAAATGAGCCATAAATGCCAGTTTAGCCTACCTATCTGTATGTCATATATGTGGCACTCCTTATTTAGGGGAAATAGGGTCTGTTTATACATGATTAAGCTTACTTCCCTGCCCTACGAATGTGTTGAAATGGAGCACTGAATACACTGTTACAGCCAGACTGCATTGAACCCTGCTTTTTACATTCACTTTAAGTGCTCTTTAGCATTCTTATTTCTAAAGTAGCAAAGTAACAGGATTAACACGTCAGCCACTGACACTAATTTGGGCATTAACACAGTACCTTTCTCTTCCCAGTTCTCCAATAAACTTATAAATCACATTTCAATTAATTTAGTACTCATTCTCCTCTTTCTCGTTCTTTTCTTCGCAGAAGCAGGAAAAGCTTAGAGAGGCAACGCAGAAAGCATTGTAAAATATAGCCCCCTATTGGAAGTTATTCATAAAATAAACTTTGTTGATGAATTACTTTAGATAATGTGAGGTCAAAATAATTTTTCATGCTGCTATTCAGTCCTATTCTTTTCTTTCCCGTAGTGAGAGAGGTTAGAAAATGAAAAGAAAACAGTTGCCCTACTTTTTGTTGATAGCAGCTGGCCAGAGGATACTCATGGGATGCTGTATGTGTCCAAGCTGCATGATCAGATATTTGATATTAAAATATGCTGCTTGAAAGAGGAAAAAAAAAAAAAATTAGTGCAAAGGGCATTCCACACAGAACCATTGGTGGTTTACATCCAGCCACTTACCTGGATCCATAGGAATTAGGAGACGCAAGATGGTATATGCCAGTCCAGATCCTGTGTTATGGTTTGAAAGTTTGCAGGATTTCAACATACATAAGGAAGAACAGCTGGAAGCATTAGCTGTTCTTGATTATACAGAAGAATGAACAAAGAGCAGCTTTGTATTTATTATTTTTCAATAATGGGCTTGGACATCTGCTCTAAATGTTGCTGCCTTAGGTTCAATTGGTTCAGTTACCTTCCTACAAACTGTGTAAATTGACTCTCTCAATTATAGTGTCTTGAAAAGTCTCACTTGACTTGGCTCGAAGAAGTGAGCTGGGCTGATTGTGGGGATGAGACAGAGCACTGAAGGGAGGAAAAAAACCACTAAAGAAGACTATTGAAGAGATTCAGATAAATTTGATACTCACTAAATATCTTTTCCTCACTTCAAAGAAAAAAAAGCAACAGCCTTTTCAGCATGTAGAAGTAGCAAGTGCATCCTCTGTCTTCCCCACAACCCTTGTTCTTGTCCAAATAACTCATGAGGTGGAGGGATATGGTTGCTATGCTGTAAACAGGACAGGTCTTTTCTCTGTTTTATGTGGCAACATGAAATGATCCAGTATCAGAGAGTTTCTTGTCAAAGCCATATGCAATGAAGAAGTCAAAAGATACATGATTGTTTCTAGCATGCTTGAACTTGGCATTTGATAGCAAATGAATGAACACCAATGCAGGGATCAATTTAGACGCATCATCAGACTTCTGAGCTGGTGCTAAACTGCTTGTTTTTCATGTGTGCATCTGGCAAATCTAGGCAGATGCAGTCTCTCATTCTTCTATTTTTACATAGCTGGGACTCAAGAGAGGCAGTAGAGAGTTTTCTGGGGAAATAGTTCAGACAGACATCTGAACTCCTCCCTGCTGAGGAAATTGGCTCTGTGCTGTGGCTCAAATTAGGGGTAACAGGCAGCACACGATTTTCATTACTTTGCTGCCTTGGCTTATTACTTTATTTTGCCTGAAGACAGTTGGTGATTTAAGGTTATACTACCTCTTTGGAACAGCAAACTAAACCTTAACAGAAGATGCACCATCTTGTGGGAAACTATGTTTCACAAGATCTGGCATGAGTCAGTTTGTGCTGTTTGATGTTTTGTACCAAAGTTCATATCAAACAATTTGACTTGGTTAAACTCAGACCTTGAATGAACTGGCTGACTTGCCCAGCTCCTTGTGAACTCTGAACATGTGTCTTCCTTAGTCATGGAAGGAGAGCTCAATATGGTTTGATTTCTGTCTTCTTTTGGAGCCTACATTAAAGCCCAGGGGTTTATAGGGCTTTATAGAGTCCTTGAAGTATTTTTTATAAGAGTAGAGGGTTGTTTTTGGGCCAGAAGGAGCACACCATTCATCTACTAGAGGCTCTAAATACTGTTTTATCTGTTTACCGTACAGGGATTTTGATTCATCTCATGCCTTGCAGTCTGGGTGCCCATCTCAGCCACTCTCCCTTCACATGCTCAGTCTGTCTGTTCATGCTGGGGATGGGTTGGATGGGTTGGGTACCCAGCTTTTTCTCTTTCTCCTTTCTCTCTCTCCTTTTTTTTTTTTTTTGTGGGGGGCTGGATATCATAATTATCAGAATCTAGGAGGTATCTAGGTCTGTCAGCATCACTGTTATCAAGTGCTGGCATCACCAGTTACCTCCTTGCCTGACCTACTATACCCTAGGAATTAAAAGTACTAGGAAACATACTCATTTTTCACTATTGTTAGTCATTAAGTGCTCTACTCCACCATTTCTTAAGCAGTGATTGAGGAAGCCTGTAAAGGTACATAGATTTACTGAACATGTTCAAATGTACAAAAAAATGTTAAAAAACAACCTTACAATTACGAGAATTTAGGACTTGAAGATATGAACGGATATAATGGTGTAGCAAATAAAAGCTTTCTTTGGGATTAAAGCCACCGCATATGTAGCTTGATATAATTACAAAGAAGACAAATTTTAATTTGCCTTTATCTTTTCTCTAGTATCTTTTGACATGGACTTTATAATTCATAATAAGATAGAAATCTTTAAGGAACTTTAACCTATAATAATCTCTTACAGTGTCTTTTACTGTATGTGTGCTGGCATTTAAATGAAGCAGCCGAGGGAGTCTTAAATGCCATTATAAGCACGTTCATTCCAGCTGTTTGCAGGATTGTATAGGTCAACCAGCCAAGGGGCTTGACTTTAGTGTTTTGGGATCAGTTACGGCTTCATTGAAGGGTTGAAATTCAATCTTAAATCACTGTGCTGTAACAAGCTGGCGCTACAGGGTTTTATTACAATAGTTGGCTTCTTCCCTATCATGGCTACCCATAGACTGTAACTGCATTTTTATAGTGTCTGCTTCGTACAGATGTAGCAGTCAGCCTCCGGTATATCACACTGGCACCCATAGTGTTCTGAGAAGTAGGACTATTTGATGCCACCTTTTATATCACTGCAGTCAGACGACCCTGCAGAATAAATATTAACAGACTCTTCCTTCCATGCTGATGAGATTCTTAAATAATTAATTGTTGCCTTTCTGAGCCAGGTCCTGCAGCCTTGATGCAGTCACAGCTCCTTTTGACTTCCGCGGGAGTTTTGTTTGAGCCAAAACTGGAGGCTTGGGCTCAACTTGGTGAAAGTATATAACACTCTCAAATCAAATCCATCACTCAAAAGCTTCCTGCACATCACTGGTGTAACTGTAAGGCTTTTGTAGTACACATAATTAGGAAAACATTTTTCCTTTAAGACTTACCTTTGTTTTGTGCCTGTCTGATAATGTTAAATAGTGATATTAAATATATGTACATATATATTTGTTAAGATATGGAGAAAATGAGCTAAGAAAGAGAACACTTTCAGCATCTTATAATTACACATATTGATTTCTAAGATATGGCATTTACTAGCTCTCCTCATTATCCTATGGACCAAATTCTCAGATGAGATCAACTTATTTGCCAGTCATTTAGTGGTGGCTGGCACTGAGATATCAGTAAAGTGTATTTGCATTCAAAAATAATTGAACATATACTGCTCACTACTTTCCTGTCTTTTTCCTTAGGCAGTTATTGAAGAACTACTGGTAAAGTATTGATGAGTGACACTTTTTTTTTTTCCTTAGGAAAAAACACTTTGAATTGTTTTGCCAAATATGATGTCATGTGCTATCACTACTATCCTCCTCCAATGAACTCATTCACTAAAGCGATTTCAGGGATGGTGGAAAGACCATTACCTAGTTCAGAATATTTTCCATATGAGCTGAATAGTTGAATAAAAGTAACATTCACTGTTGAAAAGACACAGAGGCTCTCTTTAAAAGGACTTTTTTTTTAATACCTGCCTTTCTTTTCTTTGTTTCTATGCTTTGGCCTGCACTAAGCTTGGCTACTACTCTTCTACTGAGTTCTTTCAGCATATGTATTTCTTTTGCATTATATTCTATCCAGTCTTACAGCTACCCAAGTGACAGCCAATTACCTATCTAGCTGACCAACACTGCAAATGCACTTTTTGTATTGGATCATCAGGGTTTTGGGGGTTTTTTTGGCAATTACTTTTCGGAAAGCTACCAGTATCTCTTTTGCTCCGTGAAACTGAACTTACTATAAACATTAGTGATTTACTCAGAACCTTCCTTGAAATTCAATAGCCTTCATGAAACATAATCTTATAAATGTATTTAGTGAGCTGTTATAAGGGATTACCATTTTAAAATCACCCAAAAGCTAGTATTTCACCTAGACAAGTGAATTCAGATCATTAATAATCTAATGAGAATCTCCTTTGCGGTCAGATGATTGCTTTAACCATCACTGAAGGTATAAAGAAGTGATTTAAGTCACATTTTAACTTTTCATTGTGCACAGTCTACACTCAGCTTTGATTATGAAGCCTCTACTGGAAGGTGGTAAGTCACAGGCAAGGGGGCTGTAACCTTTAGCTGAGGGACAGTAACTTCCTAAATAGTGTTCTTCAGCCAAGAACAATCATCTGACACTGCCCTTCCACTTCAGATTTAAATGTTCTCCCTTCCATCACAAACCTGGCATTTCTCTCACGTTAAATCCTACGTTACCTCTTACTCAAGTTGAGTCTGTCAGTAAAATTCTGAAATTACAGGAGGAGTATAAAATTTGTATAAAAAGCATTTTATGCTTTACCAGTCAGTCTTTGATGCAACTATTTATTTATTTAACCTTCTTGCTTCACCTGTTAGTTTTCTGTTAGAAATTCTGAATTTTAGCATTTGGTAATTCAATCTTTTACTCTCTAATGCTGGGATTTTATCCAGACTAGTTTAGTAGCTTTTTGATGTCTTTTTCCCTTAGATTAGGCTTTCTCCAAAATAAAGTAAAAGTATGACGTGAACATTGTGCATTTTCCCCAAGGTTTTACAAAAATGTTTTCTCAGTGAAACATCTACCAAGAAAAAGGAAATACATGCCTAAGAGTGCTGGAATGTGGAGACAGGTTTTAAGTAAAATGTGGCTAGTGCTAAAAATGACCTTGGTCCAAGGTCTTCTCTATTCCAGCTGAGCACCCAGGCTACAAGGTGGTGTAAGTGGCTCTCTCTGCTCCTCTCTTGCCTCGACGCTGCCCTCTTCTTTGTGCTGGTGTGTAGCTTTTCAGGGAAGTGCAGGGATCTGGACAAAAAAGAAGGAAAGAAGGAGGGAAGGAAAGAAGAAGGGAAGGAAAGAAGGAAGGAGGGAGAGAGGATGGGATGGGATGGGATGGGATGGGATGGGATGGGATGGGATGGGATGGGATGGGATGGGATGGAAGGAGGGGCTGGGAGGGAAAGGTGAGTGCACTGCTGAGCTCAGCAAAGGTATCCTGGGGCTTCAGAATAGAGGCCACTGAAAGCTCCAGGTGGACTTTCTGAAGGAGGTTTGGGATCCAGTTCAGTTTTTAACAGTTGAATCTACCAAACTGGACCAAACTGTCTGTAATTAAGTACGAAGTTGGAAACTAGTGGCAATGGTAAAAGAAGCAACAGTCTTCAGAGATTCTTCATGTTTGGGGAACAATTTCTGAAGCCACATGTTAGATCTATGGCCATAAGATGAAGCAGAGAGTTTTGGAGAAAACATTTTTATCCTTAGGAGCAGTAGTTAGTATGGATGATGATCTGTGCCCTGGCACTTCTCCCGTTATAATTATTAGCAGTATCAGCCAACTCTGTGTCTTACATGCATAATTCAAATATTTCAGATAATAACTGACTTGAACTTGGAATATGAATGCTCTGGACTCTAATTTCTGGATTCACCTTTTTTTGTGTCCTATTTACATTTTTGAAAGCTTTGGAAACAGTGTCCATTTGGAAAGTCATAATAATTTGTGTCTTTTTTCCTAGTTTTTAAATTGTTTTTATTTCAAGAAAGATTCAAAACTATGTAGTTGTACAGTTCTGCAATTATTAAGTATTTAATTTTATGATTAGTGTTGGGTTTCTTGAATGCAAGTTTGTTAGATACAGAATGGATACTTCTCTGGTTATTATAATTTCTGGGGACTCTCTTACATGATAAATTGAAGCAGCTTTTTAATATCAAATGCAGAGTAGATTATACTTTCCCAGTTTCGTAAACTCAGTATCAAATTTGCAAATATTTCTATATATCATTAACCTTACATTTTTATATTAAGCAATTTTATGTTTTTATGTTTGTATCAAGCCACTTTTAGGTCTTTTCTTGTCTAAAATGGTCTGTTATATATGAAAACTCTTTTTCTCAATCCAGTGACATCTTCTATTATGGATGTAGACCTATTTATTAATCTCAAACTAATGTGTCATTTATAAAAGCTTTTCCATTAAAATATAAAACTGACTGTTATCCATGAGGTTTCTGACAGAAGAGAAAATTGAGTTTTTACACTCATTTTGAAAAGTTGACTTTGTAAAGCTGCCGTGGTGTCTCATCACTCAGACAGCTTCTGATATGTACTTTGAAGTAGAATAGGACCTGAGCATTTAGAGAAAGGGTTTATGCCATAGGGGGCATTTGCTGAAATCTGATCTCAAAAATGTTGTTTGATCTCTCTATTGACTAGGAATGTCCTGGTAATTTCTTTCTGTAGATCCTATGCAGCATTGCTGATTGCTGCCTCACCCTGACAGCAATTTTTTTACTCCTTCACCATAAGCAGCATATGGAGCAGTGGGCCTACAGCTGCTCTATTTCTTCTGTTCAGGGTGTTCCAAATGTGCTGCACATTTGGTTGATCCACGCAGGTGGAGAAGCTCAAAATTCAAACATTAGCTCACCTGAAATTTTTGCCGCTCTTAACACAAAAAGGGTTTGGGCATGGCGTCCTGCTTTTGCTAGGATAGAGTTAATTTTCTTAGCAGCTAGAAAGAACTGTGTTTTGGTTTCAGTGTGGGTTGACCAGAAAGTGGGGGGATTCTTTTGTGAATCACTCAGCTCACTCTTCTAGGATTGCAGCTTTAGGTTCACAGTTCCTTTTCACTCCCAGTTCGCTATCAGCAGGTGGTGAGCAGTTGTACTGTGCGTCCCTCATAGATATATATCTATCTTTATAACTTATTATCATTACTATTTTAATTTTATTTTGATCCACTTATGAAATTGTTCTTCTCTCAACCTACAAGTATCCTTACCTTTACCCCTCCAATATTCTCCCCTGTTCCCTGGGGGGAGGGGGGTGGGAGTGTGTGTGGGGGTGTTTGTGTGTGTATGAGCAGCTCTGTGTGTGTGAGCAGCTGCCAGCCAAGTTAAAGTACTGCACAGAGCCAGAAGAGAAAGTTCAGCCTGTGTGATTTTAATTCAGCCCAGTAGTCTTGCAGTTTAGTACCTTCTCCTTACACTCTGCAGAAACAGGGACATGGGGAATATTTGGTAGACTTAGTGAAACAAAGAGGTAAAAGAACAAGACAAATGTGGCACATCTTCATTAAGTGATCTGATACAATCCCACTAGAGTATTTTACTGCTAGTCCTAGTCTCCTGAGTTGTGTGCTTAACATTAGAAGATTGTCGGTGCTGATGATGACTAAATAACAAAGTGCTCCCTTAGCAGCAGTAATAAGAAATATTGTATCTCCTTTTCTAAGTGTTGTTATGATAAGAAAATGTTGTTTCTTGTCAACTTTGGTAGATTTTTAGAAGTTCTCATGAATTTTTTTCACACAACTGGACACAAATTTCACTAAAAACAGACTCTCAATTTTTAATAACTTGCCCAAACTGAAACCCTCCTGTTTTATTTGCAAGAAAGGTTAGGGTTTTATTTCCATATTATTGTAATCATTAAATAAGAGTGTCAAACAACAATTTATGGTGGATACTCCCAAACTTTGTTGTCTTAGTTATCAAGAGTGGTGGAGGTGCCAGGCTCTCCCAGCATGTGCTTGTTAGGAAAGTGATATGACAGTAGACTCCCAGAGGACCTCAATCACACTGAACATGCCCCATTTCTCCAGTCTTGAGCTCTTCTGCCCTACTAAGTTGTTATCTGTTTTCTGGCAATGGGAGAAGTTGAGCCATCTGTTTTGCAATCCTCTGCATTGTCTCCAGGGTTCAGTTTTTTTGGCTGTTTTCAGAAGAATCTGAAAATGGTGATGAAAGCAGAAATTCTCTTAGGAAAATTTCTCCTTGAGAAAATCATTAATTTTTTTTTTGGTGAAACATTTCAAAGCACTCATATGCACATAATTCCAAGTCAGACTATCTCTGTCAACAGTGTCTGCTCCTTTGTGACTCCACCACGTGGCATGGGTTAGTCTGGTGGTCACTTGTGGTTACTTAGATTTTGGATATGTGCAAACAAAGATAGTACTGGCTTGTTGTTTCTGTGTAAAAACAGCCTGTAATTGTGCACCACTACCTGTTTCCCTCCTTTTATTCTGATAATTTTTGTACAGTGATTTACCTAATCATAGGTTGGATTAGGGACTGCTCTTGTTCATTTGCATGGAGCTAAAAATTCTGTGGTCTTCACCTCTGCTTGGGGACTCTGTTGGGTGAAATACTGGACAGAGGAACAGCAGCAGTTACATGCTTTTTTTCCTCTCTATTTAGTGCATATTGCTTATGATATAAAGAAAACAGAACTTAATATGTTTCCTCTGCTATTATAATGAATTATTAGTTTTTTAACTTCTATATGCACTGTCTGCAAGGTTTTATAGAAGAGAGTAGCAATTTGAGCAGGATCAACATACCTCCTACCTCTTTCTTTTCTTTAGATTTTTTTCTCCCACTAATGTATTCTGTGGGCTTTAGGGATGAGACAAATTACTCTGTATTGGCGACAAAAGCAAAATAAATGAGATTTAGCTGCACAGAAAAGTTTCACTGCATAGCCTGATGGTGAAAGCACTTGTTAGTGGGGAAGGTGCTGTATGTTTGGCATCCTGCTCCCATGACTCCTTCAGTATTTTACATGCTGTCACTGTATATAGAAATAAAGAGCAAGACCTGCAGGCAAGAAATAGAAGCAACTCCTGTGTCATAAGCAGTAGGCTGTAGACTCATGTCTACAGCTTGTGCTTTATTTTTTACTCACTAAATACAAATTTTTATTTTTTAACTGGTGACACAGCTTCAAGGAGAAACTCTCCCCCTTGGTATCCTAATGGATAGGAGGTGGAAGGAGAGTAATGCATACCTCGGTAGGCAGCAGGAGAGGAAATTGAACCTTGTTTCTCTGTGTTTGTAGTGGGTGCCTTCACCACAGTAGTTCATAAAAAGACTAATTATTTTTTATATGCATATGTCTACCTATGGTGCATATACACATTTGTAAAACCATCTTTGAGGAGTTACTTGTTGCCACTGTACTCTTGTGGAATTCCAGTCCTGCTAGATGGGCTCTAAGCTTGCTTGGCAGATGGCAAGGAGATATACATGAAGGCAAACTTTGTATCTGAACCAGTTTAGGCATGAGCTGAGTACCAAGCCTGTTAACATGGGTCTGTTGGCAAAGTACAGTGTCTGTGTTCATTGACATCACAGTACTGTCTTTCAGGCATTTAAAGTGCTGATCTACATGGCTCTGAAACATTTCTCCTAAGGACCAGTTTAAGAAGGGGCACATACTAAGCAGCTTCATTCATATCTGTGCTGCAGTATTTATATCTGTGCTGCATGCCTTTGTCTTTCAGACAGCTCTAGTTGTTTCAGTGCTACATAAAATATCTAAGAGGGTAGGGCAGCCGTCTCTTGTAGTGAACCATCTGTGTGAATGAATTTCCTCAACACCCACTCTGGGTAAGCTCTATGCTCTCTGCACCAGCAAATTCACCTGTGCCTGGGGAAGAAGCCAGGCAGTGGCATGCTGTTGTGGGTGCTAGTGAGCTGTTAGAGTCCTCTGTCATGTTAACCAGGCACATTTTGATCAGCTGTCTTCCAAGAGAGTTAAAACATGCCTAGGGAGCATTTTGAGTAGGTAGGTGTGCAGATTGTGCAGAGCTGCCCTGTTTCAGAGCAAAGGACATTTTACTGGAGGGAAGAGAGTGCCTCCTCAGCACTTCAAGCTTTGTTCATGTAATTGTTTAGATTTATCATATTTATTAACCTCAGCATAGTGAATATGGCTTTAATGACTGGTATAAGGGATGATTTTTGTACCGAAAAGATGGATTCTGCTCTACATGACACCTAGTCTCGTCTTGTAGATGAGGACTGAATTTGGCCATTATGTGAAAAATGAAATGTTTTATGTGAAACACCCACATATGATAATACTTTGGTTGGTATTCATAGGGCCACGCTTACTCCATCTGTCTCAGCTGTAAATATTTTAAGTGCATATTTCAGTAAATTTTAGGGTTTGTAACACTGTAGTAAAATCAAGTAGATGTGTAATAAATTCTCGCAAGCACAGAAACTCAGTTGTTTCTCAGTAAGATTTTGTTTAACTGCTCAAAAATATCTTGCTACGGCTGGAAAAATATTGAACCAAGTTTAAACTTCAACAAGTGTGCTTCTGAGAAAGTTGATTTTAGTATCTTTAGAAAGATAAGACTGGACTAAAAAATGAGTAACAAATGTGTTTGCAGAAGAATATTAATCTTTTTTTTTTTCCTTTTTTGCTTAACATTCAGAAATGCAGAATTACCTAAGAACCACATACTGATGCAAGGATGAAGGTTGATGTTTCTTAGCTTCCTCCATTTCCACGTCCAACTAAATCCCCCCTCAAAATGCCATCAGTACAGTGTGAAGAGAGCCATTAGTCTACGGCTGTATTTCTGATTTGCACTTGCCCAAAATAACCCATAAGCTTTGAGAAGAGTGTAGATAGATCATTTGGATGATGGTTTTGAAGCAGCTTACTCCAGGGTTTTCCAATATTTTCTACAGCCTTTCAGGCCAAGAGCCTGCCTCCATGCGTCAAGTAGCAAGGAGGTCTCTGCAGTCTTCATTAATTCCTGCATTAGGGAACTCCTGGGAACATACTTAATAGCCACATCTGGGACTCCTCTGAGCTTGCTCTGCCCTTTTTGGCACAAATCTCTCTCCTTTAGGAACAAATTGAGGAAATTGCAGTCAAGCCTAGTTGAGACTAAATCTAAGAAAACAAAGACATGGGGAAGGGAAGGAGCATGATAATACTTCAGTAACAATAGCAGGGTTCACATGGCTTTGCTCAATATGGGTGAGCCTCTGTTTAAAAAAACCTTGGTGTTTAAATGAATATTGTCCAGACTTAGAGTTTCCAGCATTCAGGAACAGAATAAAACTTGTCTGTGTTTAGTTTGTAGAAGCAGTTTTATATTATACAAGGGTTTTTCAAGTATTTTCTTAAAGTTTTCCAAGTGTTTTTTCATTAGGAGAACTGCACGCTGACTGGTAGCTATCTTCAGATACCACTGTACTGAAACACTGGCAAAGGCTACACACAGGAACTGTAGTTTCAGAATGTTGCTGTGCTTCTGCCTGGTGAAGCCTTGTGCAGATAACAAAATGTCAGGTGTTCTGTCTCACCAATAATTAATAAGTGGATGTTTTGTTTATGTGTTTTCTTACAGCTGGCAGCATTAGAGAGACAGATCTTTGACTTCCTTGGTTTCCAATGGGCTCCTATCCTTGGCAATTTCCTACAAATAATAGTTGTCATTTTGGGTTTGTTTGGAACCATCCAGTTTAGGCCTCGATATATAGTCGTGGTAAGTCTCATTATTATCTATTATTTTTTGCAATTCATTTTAAAACCTGTCACATTACAAAGCAGAATTCTCTTGGCTTCAAAACACCAGATGGTATTTCTGTAGCAACTTTAGAAGTCTCCATGTCTTTTTGCAAATTTAGGACTACTGAGTGGCATTTTGGAGACTTTGGAAGCTATCAAGAATGGGTAATCTAGAGAAAGTACTGAAAGTATGACTGTAATACAAGTTCTTAGAAAGATTCTTTAAAGAATAAAATACCTCAATGGGTCATGGGAACATCTTCAAGAAGAAATAGGAATTGTTGTTCTCTTTGCAATAGACAAGCAGAATCAGTGGCCATTAAAAAAAAAATGTAATGGTCAGGTTATATTTAGGTACATCTTTCTTTTAAACAGGGAGAAGCAAGGATTGTGGAAATCCCTTTGTTCGTGGGACTCATGGGTTCTAAAGAAATCTCCTTCTCACTTACATGTAACTTTACCAAGACCTGTATTTATAGCCTCAACCCTAAATTGTTGTAAATTGTCACTGATGCTTGTAACGTGAAGCTTCGCGGATTTTTTTCCAATGTTCTCAACATAGCCAGGAATAAAAAGACTTTCAAAGCTGTGAAGGAAACTGCCAACAAAAAATATCCCTTTTCCTCCCCCAAGGTCTCTCCTGAATGGATGAATATTATGTCTTTACCTGGCAGTGTCTGTATCTGAAACATTTCAGTTGTATTTCAGTAATGGATTTTAAGAGGCTAGAGTTATTCTTTTTTTCCTCACAAAAGAGTGAAGTAAATGTCTACTGGGGAAAACTCATTAAACAAATACTTAAAAAGCTCCATCTTTTCTAGTCAAGCCTGGAGTCCTGTAATTCTTTGTCATATCTTAAAAGAAAAAGTGAGCAAAAAGTGCACCCAACGTTCTTTATACTCACTTAGCTAAGCTTCACAAGCAGACTATAAGTAATTGAAAATGGATTGATGTAAATAACAGCACTTTTATCTGTTACCTGTGGTTGGAGAACTGGGCAGTAGTGTATATACATCCCAATATTGTTGACTCACCTTTATGCTTCATGTTCTCCTTTTTATACATAAGACATCAGAAGCAAGTGAGGGTAAGTGTCTGTAAAATTACACAGGAAATTGGTGTCTGAAATGCAACACCACAAAATCTCTTGCCCCTCACTTTCAGCTCTGCTGTTCAGTGGTGGAAGCTCTGCTTTAGTTTTCAAATGAAACACAAAAGTTGTTGACTGTTTCTGTATATTTTTCAATGTAAATTAACATTTTAGACTATATTAAAGTTGTTTTAAAGTAGAGGTAGAAAACTCGTAATTAAAGAAACACCCCAACAGGATACTTTATCCTCAGATTTAACTGAACTCACATTCTGATTTAACTTTGAGCATATATTTAAGAGCTCAAGCGATAGTAGATGGAAATACTCACTTCTTGGGAAGATCAAGATTTTAAGCAGCTTCTATCCTTACTAATGTTAAGGTTCCCAGTGAAGTAGGAATAGTTTGAGCCAAATCCTGAAGAATGAAAGTCTGGAAAGTGTGGAACCAGCCTCACAGCTCAACACCAGCAGAATGCCTCACTATTCCCACTGTTTTCCCTGGCTGAATGCTTCTCTAAACCCTCTACACCAATTCTGGCAGTAATTAACCAGACCCTTAAATAAGCCAGTTCTAAGCTGTCAGAAAACAAAGCTAGAAAAAATAAAGAGTTTTTTTGCTAGACTGATGTGTTAACCAGACCCTTAAATAAGCCAGTTCTACTCCTAAGCTGTCAGAAAACAAAGCTAGAAAAATAAAGAGTTTTTTTGCTAGACTGATGTTCTGAATCTATTCTGTGAGGTTCCCAATGGGTGCCAGGGCCAGCATAAGGCAGGGATTGGGACTGTGCAGTCAGGAACAGCAGTGTGGAGTCAGAGGGGAAAGGAGATGAAAGACTTCCCTTGTTGTGAGCTAACTGTTGTTCATTTACATTGCTAGTTCAGCTTCTTGTCTAGCTTCACCCTCAGGCTGAATTCAATAAGTACTTCAAGCCAGCATAAGCAATAATCCTCCTTTTGCTCAGCTACTACCTTCAGTCCCTGTGCTATTCCTTCATTTGTGCAAGCGCAAGTGTCAGTTCAACCACTTGGTAGACTATGAAACCAAAACGGATCCAGCTGAAAGGCAACCATTTTCTTTTCCTGTGTTAATTTAAGTGTAGGTCAGCCTCTGACCTGTTTCGCATGTTCCAGCAGAAGGGAGGAGCTGTGAGAGGGGAAATAGGAACAAGTTTCTAGAGGAAGGGGAAAAGCACATGGAGTCTTTCTGCAGCATTTGCAGGGTTACCCTCATTGGGCTATAGCGTGAGGCTCTTCCAGGCTATACCTAACACATGCTTGACAACAGCTGTGCTTCCTAGGGCTGTCCCAACTGCAGCTGGGCTTTGCCAACTGTCCTCAGAAGCCCTAGAGCAGCCTGCGGTATGGACAGCAAAGACCCCTACCAGCGCCAGCTTCAGACTGTCTTCACTAAGGCAAAATGGAATCCAAAGGCATCTCTCCCAGGGAAGAACATAGACTGCATCCCTGCTTCTGAAGCCCCTTAAAAACACACTCTATCTGTTACAGCAGTGAACTTTTACTGCTGGTTTCAAAAATAAATTTGGTTTAAGGCAAATATTCAGTAGAGTCCTGAATTTCAGTATTACTTAAACACGATGCAGAGAAATTCCTACCTAGGCTATGAGTAGTGAATTTGGCTCCAAATTCACTGAGAAGTTTCATGGGCTTCCAAGTCCATAGCTGCACCTCCAGCCATATCTGAGCCTCTGGATATGTTAGTGGTTGGTGGCCTACATTAGAGTGAGAATTTGGTACTGTGTTTTTGGTAAAAGAAATATGTTGACAGGTTTAAGTGGAAAAGTAACCAAATACTTCAATAAAAATATGCTTAGTATCCATTGTCTTTCCCTCAAGACTTCCTTGGAAATCAGCTTTGCTGGTGCAGATGATTCCATTGGAATATAAAAAATTGAAGTAAAGGGGGAATCATGTTGGATACAGCAGTTTACTTCTGTAAACTGTCTACACAAAATTGATCTGGCACCTGTGAGTGCAAATTGTCCCCATGATATTCTATCATAATCTGGTAGGGATCTTGACTTAAGCTGGCCAGCTCTCTAGGGTCCTTGGTTTGACCTCAAGAGAACATTTTTAATCTATCTTCTGTGTGATGAAGGCTGTGCCTGAAGGTTTCCCTGACAAGAGAAGTTACACAAAAGCTTTTGTTTTGCCATCTTATGCTGCATATGTCATGTTCTCTCCCCTCAAAATTTAACATATGTCAGGAACAGGGAAGTAAGTAAATAAATGTGTTACTTGTAGGGTCATAACTTGAAGCATATCTATACTGCAGTCAAATATGGGACTAGCTCTGCAGGCACAATTAAGCAGGCTTTTTGTGCAGGTACCTAGAGCCGAGGAGCTCAGTGAGGGCTGTGATAGAAACTGGATAAAAACAAAAGCAGTTGGATGCCTCTAACTCTTCCACTGTCATTGAACCCAGGCTAGGTAGTTTATCAGTAGCATTTAATGACTACATAAGCTGCAGTTGTTTCTTTGACAGCAGCATAAGCATAGCCATTGTAGCTTAAAAGTCAGAATAAAGAAATGAGTTTTGTTTCATAGTTTGAGTGATACAAAATTTGGTCTGAGAGCTTTCTACCAAAAAAAATGCCCCACTGTCTAAGATCTGCAATGCAATGGCTGAGTCATGAAGCATCTCTGTTGAATACAATTGTCATTCCAAGTAGATGAAAGTAGTGGCTCATGTTCTCTGTCCATGGTCCTTCAGATACAGGACTTTAAGTATACTGATTCTGAAACAAATCCGGGATTTCACTTGCTTGTATGTAAAATTCTGAGTCCTTAGAGCTTAGGAAATACAGAGAGCGAGAGTGGGAGCAAGAGCATTAACTCCAAGTGTCCTAATTAATTTAAATTCAATAATTATTCCTAATAGTTTTTGTATTAATTAGTAATTTAGATAATTTTTTGTGAACAATTTGTCCTGTCACTAAGCGGATGTACTATTTTCAGTACTTGAATATTTTGTGGCTGAATTAAATGAGTGCAAAGTTCCCAGGGGATGTAAAAATGCAGAGCTGATTCCTAGTTTTCCTATATTAGCTCATTTGAAACCTGCCCAGACATTTGCAAAGAAGAAAAAAACAGTTAAATTTCAGTTCTAACTATGCTGTAACATGCTTGCCATGCAGCTCCAGAGCTTCGCCGTGATTCATTTCCCTGTGCATGCTTTTCTTTTCTTGATAGAACTTGCTATCACTAGCAAGATTTTCAGTCTGTTAAAATTTATTACAGATGATGACAGGATACTTGCTAAAGCTGCGTTTTTTTCCCCTCTTTTACTTCCGGTATGGGACTTCAAAAGCCTTCTGAAAGATGAGTCATGTAGCTAAGATTGCATAAACCTGGCCCAAAGCTGAACATAAATGTATTAATGAACAGTGAGAGACGAAAATAATACACTTAAAGAGGGGGAATGTAAGGTGGAAATCTCCGCTTTGCTTGCCTTAATTCATTCAATTAAATAATATGATATGTAGGCAATGTGTACACCTGAAAAGCCAGGAGGCAGTGTCTTAAAAAAAAAAAAAAGAAAAAAAAAAAGGCAGAAGAAACGCTTTACTGAATACTTTACACAGTATTCAAGCAGAGGCTATACAAACGCTCCTGCAGTTTCAAAACATGTGTGAAATATTTAGGCAGACAAAATTACTCCTTGAATATCCTTCCTGGTAAGTCTTGAGTTGTTACTGTTCCAAGATGTTGATTTCTGCCACTTTTCTTGTCATCTTTCATAAATATGACTAAGGGCTCTGTAAATACTGATGCCTCTGAGGCACAGCCAGGTATTACTGGATAATGATCTGGTGACTCCATAGTTGTTGCCCTTACCAAAACACAGTGCTTTCTAGCTACTAAGAAGAAAATTAACCGTATCCTAGCAAAAACTGGGACAACCTTGAAGTACCCCTAAGTCAACATTCATTTCCCTTAATGCCAAGACACTGTCAGAGGAGGTTCTGCACTTCAGATTAAACATACACTTGAGATAGTTTATTCATTAAAGCTAAATTTACCCCACAATCCTTGTAATATTAAAACTTAGAAATTCTCTTTTCTTCCCTTACCTTTCAGTTTAAGAACCATCCTTTATATTTTTCCTTAACACTTAGTTTTTGTGATGTTGTCCCCATCTAATACAGGTGATTTAACTCTAGAAGTGGTTGTATTTCACTGGTATATGAAATGTATCTCTGCATTGGTTTCAGTTAAGACCTGTAGACTCGAAAAGGGTATAGTAATATCACTGTTATAGAGAGGCTGGCATTAAGAAAGGGGATCTGAAAGGAACCTACTGGGTTGAACAATAATTTAATAGACATTTAACCTGTAAGGTTTTAGGGAGTTCTTGCTCCACATAACTTGCAAGACTCCAAGTGCTTCCTCACACCACACAGTGTATAAACCTTACACAAAAGACCAAGAGAAAAAAAATATACATGGGGAGAAATCTGCAAAAATTATCACCTGTGTCCTAGGTCCCTCCAGCAGAAGGAATCTGTTAGGCAAAAATGTCCAGATGATTTTTAAGTAGTGCATCATATGGGCTATAAAATAAAAATAACAACTCTTCTTATTGATTCAACCTATGTGGAAAATTCCTTTTTAATGCCAGATATGGTGAGGGTTGTGATGCTGAGCGAGACCAGTTGAGCCAGGAGGGACTGAATATGGCTGGACAAAGAACTGGGGCAGGAATAGCTGGCTGTGGGCAGGGGTTAAGAGTGAGCTGACAAAGCAGGACCATCAGGGTAATATTTAAGATACACAGGAGAGGTTGACTCTCAAGTCAGGTCATGAAACAGCTTAGGAGAGGCACCTTGGGAGGGAAATTAATCCTTGAGGTTCACTGTGAACCTGATACTTCAGACCCTAACCACTCCTCTGTTGACAGCAAATGTCTGCCTGCATGGATGACACCTTCCCCTGCCTGTTGTCTCTTCATACAAAGGACAACAGCCCAGGACTTCAGGCAGTTTCTCTGCTAGCTCAAAGGAGGGGTCTTCATAATGGATCTGAAAGTTAAGCCTCACATAGAAACCCAGGCAGATGTTAGTGTGATGCCACATAATGGAATATTGGGGTTTGTTGGGTTTTTTTGTTTGTTTGTTAAAAAAACCAAACCTTAAAGGCACATACATAATGTTTAGAAAGTAGTACAATTTTTTTTCAGGAAGAAACACTCAAAAATTAAGAAAAGCTATTATTATAGCCCTCCCATGCAATCTTAATGTAATCCTTTTTTATATTTGCAGTTTTGAACTGTGTAGATACATACCAATTTTTTTCTAGGCTGCCTCAGTTGCAATAAAAAGGATAGATATTTTGGGGTTTTCTGGTGATAGTAGCTATAGAACAGAGACTTGACTTGCAGAAAACAGAAGACATGGGAAGAATGAGGCATGTGACAGCAAGAATAAAAGGATTGCTTTTGTTGTGAAGGCTGCGCTGGGCAGCTGAGTTTTATCCCTGCTCTCAACTGAAACCTTTTTTGACAGAAAGCGAGTCACTTACTTAAACGAAACTTCTCATGTGCTTTGTTTTCCCCTTGCATTCTGGGTTCTTTTCTTGAGACCTTGTGGAATGATTTGCACAGCTGCTGAACGCCCAGCCACAGAGAGCTGAGCACTGAGTTTTTAAAGCACCATGTAACCCCAGATGTTCTGAAAAATAAAGTCTTAAACATCTCAAGTTGGATGCCTATAATGTAATCTCTGCATGTATCAGAACATAATTTGCATTCTGAGAGCTGTATCATTCCCATATAACATAAAATAAATTAGTTAATATTTGTGCAGGTCTCAGATGTTACAGTGATGAGCATCTTAGAAAACCTCCTGAGGAAATTAATATTCTGTCCTCAGAGCAGGGTCTGAGCAACAAAGATAAATGAAGTATTGAGTTCGCTGTTCATAAAATGAATTAAAGAAGGTAGGGTCTTTTAAAATAAAAATATACTTATGATGATTTAATTAATGTTTGCATTGTATTGCATATCCACAAAAGAGAAAAATTAAGATGGCATATACATCCAGAATCCTGACATTTCCTAATTTTTCTTACTTGCATTTGCTGCCTAAAACCATTGTTTTAATGTAGTCTTCCTTAAGTACCTATGACACTATGCAAGGATAAAATCTGCTGCTTGCATAACCAAAAAGATGTGTTTTCAAATGTGGAGAACTTCCTTACTTTTAAAAATGATGTAGTACTAATTACTGAATTTGTAATTGGTATGTTCTTAAAGCAAATAGAGCTTAAATTTATATTCCTGCAGTTCAGTGAGGGTGTAGGAAGAGCCTCTCCATACACAGCAGCTGGATTTAAAGGTGCACATCTGCTTTCATAGAATCATAGGATCATTTGGGTTGGAAATGACCTTTAACATCATGGAGTCCAACCATGAACCTGACACTACCAAGTTCATCTAACTTTGCACCTGAACTTCCCTTTCAGTAGTCCTCCTGGTGGATAAGGAACTGAACTGAACAGGTCCTGACTGTGTAAAACAGCCGAGCTTGGTCTGGGAAAACATGTTCAGAGAGTTTATGCCTCTGTGGTTTAGGGTTGTCATTGGTGCCTATGGGACAGAATGAGGCCATTGACAGATTTGGCTTGGCCTGGCAGATCAAGTAGGTTTCCTGTTGTTGTGATGACAGATTTCATTCATGGAGAGATAAAAAATTCTTTCTTAAAAAGGGGAAATCTGAATATTCTAAGATCTGCTTTTTATGAGTAGTTGTGCTTGTATTAAGTGTTCATTAGTTTTTGAACACTGCATTTGATGTTCTGAGGAGATGTGTTGAAAATCAGGAGCTTACAATGCGTTACTACAAAGTAAGCAAATGTGGTAAAATGGGATATCCTCTTTTAAGTTAGTCTTATTAGTAGCACAGACCTCACACTGCTCACAGACCGCAGCAGCTTTGTCTATTTTGTAATAACCCAGCCTTCAGGGGCCACACTGCCCTTCTCTGCAAGACAGAGGAAATGGCCCAGGAGCATTATTCTCAGTTTGTTTATTAATGATCTACTTAAGCCATAGCCATCTCCAAACAGCCTAAGTACCTCATAAGAAATTAAATTAAGCAGATAACCTGTTTTGTTTACAGATACAACTGTATGCATGTGGGAGTAATCAAAGTGGGGAAAAATTCAATCCTCTTCACCTGAACCTTCCATTATAGATCACAGGGAGGGGAAGGAAGAGGGGAACATAACCCCAAACTGCCCCAGAAAGCCAAGCTGATAGCAGCCATGTGATGGAAATGGGATCCAGCATACTGTGGGTTAGGGTGTTGAGCTTTACTGAGTAAATTGAACCAAAACAATAGCACACTAGCCTCACCTGGTCACAGCTAGTTGGACTTGCAAAGGCTGTTAGCAGCAGTTCTCCATTGTGATGGTTATAAGCACATAAACGTAAGGTGGCAGCGATGCTGCTTGCTGTGTTGCTCAGGTGGGTGTAGTTCCTGTGTGGCTGAGTATGCACTAAGTCTGTCAGACAGAAATGCTTCTGTGGTGTCTTGCTTGGAGAGTTAATTGGGCATGGTTTACAGTCATATGTAGGCAAACAGTGCATCTGCAAGGAAAAAGTGCCAGTCAGTTGTGCTCACAGCTAAAATGCAAAAGGTGCTGTAAGGTAGACAAATTAATCTCCCATTCATACTGTGGGTGGATTATGAATTCAGTCTTGCACTAGGGTAGGACACTGGAGAACCCAGAAGAAATTTGGAGATGTTCACCTGTTAAGGGTACATTATAGGATAGGGTTCATGGGCACAAAGGTTGGAGAAGTAGTGAGCTGTTTTTAATGTAATTAAAATACCTTTTACTGAAAGACTCTTTTAAGAGATCAGATTTATCCTCTACCTGTTTGTTTAAAAAAAAATAAATAAATAAAAAATCCACATTATCAGATCAATAGGTCTTATGTTTTATTTGGTGGTGGTTTTTTCTTGTGTCTCTCTTCAGAATATTTAAATATTATTTCAATAATATTTGCTTATTTAAATTATACTATTCTGGAATCTCCTTTAACAGAGTTAAATCATGATTTATGAATGAATCACAGTTGCCCCCAAAACAGTGTTTAAGTCAGCATTTTGAACTTAATTGGTATCAGTAGGATAGTGTAAAACTGTAAAAAATAAATCTGGTTTATTGGTATTTATTTAGAGCAGCAACACATATTGGATTTGTAATTTCCTGTGGTTCTGAGGGGACTTGTGCAGGAGGAACTCCTTTTCTGAACACTCTGTGCTTGGCTGTTCCCAGAAGAACAATACTTATTGATACCAGGTTTTTTATTATTGATCTGCTTAGTATAAAGTCCTTTCATCTTCACTTTTTTTTTTCTGTCTTTTTGCTTTCATCCGGCTTTGTGTTTAGTACACGGTGTGGACTGCCCTGTGGGTCACCTGGAATGTTTTCATTATCTGCTTCTATTTGGAAGTAGGTGGACTTTCTAAGGTAAGTCACTTATCCTTCTTCAGGTTTATGGGAGGATGTTTTAACAGCAGGACTCTCAGGTTTTAGAAGGCTGGAACCATAGAGGAAAAATGTGGTTGTCTGAATATACAATTTGCTTTTTGGAGTTCCCCTCTGACGAGAACTCCAGTGTTTGAACTTGTCTCTAATAGTAAATAGTCATGGGTCTGAAGTACATAAATGCAATGAATCTGTATTACAGTTCCTTTCTGAAGTATCATCTAGGGGAGTGCGGGAGGAGGTTATCCAGTGGAAAATTTGAGGTTCTTTTTGATTGTTGAAAAACAGACAATGTGTTCAATTTTCAAGTGTGTATGGAAAATATATCTGAATTTCTGAGATTGCTTTGAAAGCTGCTAAAGAGAATTACTGAGAAGGTTAATGTAGTAACTTGTTGAACAAATTGGTCTCATGGTGAGAATGTTAATTTTTTATAAAAAAGAACAAATGGCAATGTATGGCGCTTTTTTTTTGGATCTGAATAAAACTTTCCTTTACATGACACTCAGTGCTATAAGTCACCAGGTCCTTAGTCAAACCTCTGATTAGAGCACAAATGTTTGCTGCAAGTATCAAGATACATGTTGTATTCGTACAAGGTAGCACTTATGTTAGCATAGGTTTTGTTTAGCATTGTATCTACGGTGAGTTCTGTACTTCTGCTGGTTTTTGTCCTCCTGTTGAACATGGATGATGTTGATCTTTGTTTACCACATTTGTACTTAAATGATTCCAGGCATGGTATGCCCATAGCACATGCTGATCCTGGTATTATTGATAAAATAAGTGTCCCCATTATTGGTTGTAGATTTAGTGATATGAGCTACATCACTGTTAATTCATGCAATGTTTTTAGAGAATTGTGACCTCCACTCAGTTCAGATGGGAACATTTGTGAGATACATCATTTTTTGGGTTCAGCATTAAAACTCCTATCTTCTAGCTGACAACTAGAAAACTGGTGAAACCAATTTAATAAGAAATAAAATATAATTTATTCAGTAAATATATAGTGTTTTTACCTAAGTGCCTAAGAAGGCACTTTTAGTCTGACTCCTGAGTTTGTGAAAATTTGAGCTGTCTTTCCATTGATTGCAGAGGATTCTGATCCTGCCCTTAATGTAAGGGGATTATAAACCAGCAGGTATGAATTGAAGTCTTGTATCTTCCAGTTTCACCACTGTGTTTCATTTTTAGGTCTTCTTACTTAACATATGTGACAATGCAAAGAAATAATAGCACAAATGTTGCTTAATAGTTGAGAAAAATCATACACTTTTATTAGTATGTACTTCAGCTGATCTCAGAATTTGGGTGAAATTTTTAACTTGTGGTTTTTATTTACAACATTTCAGAAGTAGTTTCTCAACAAGATGATAGACACAAAATTATGTCCACCGGAGTTAACTGCTCTTGTATAGATTACATCAAAGGCACCAGTATCAGAACCAAACTAGTAATGATAGAACCAAGAATTTTGTTCAGTAAACCATAGAATTTGGAGTCCTTTAATGCTGTTTCTGAAAACTATGCTAGAGATGATGCAGTCATCAACAGATTGAGGTCTTTTTGCACCATGTGCATAAAATCCTAGGTATTTACAAATTGATAAGTGTTTGACACTGACTTAATTGGGACACACATTTTATTCAACATACTATCTTAAAAATTTCATCATTGCTTTCCATTAATATCTTCTTATGTTGTCAGGCCTGATAGAAGGTGCTGTTATCAAGGTATTTTAGTGTAGTTGTTAAATCAAATGCTAACAGAAGCTTTTTAAGAATGGCTATTTTCTCAGTGTTGAAATCTTGGCAGGGACTATTCACCTTTTTTCTTGCTATTGTTCTATTTTTCCATTTTTTTAAAAAAGGTTTTGTTTCTGAAATGAATGCAGATTTATTATAATTTTTAACTTCTGTTGACATCAGGGAAAATGAGATGCTGTCTCGCAGCTGACTGTTTTCTGTTGGTTTGTTTGTTTCTAAGCACTATCGTGTTTCTATTTGCTCTGACCAGAATTAGTTAGGTGTTGCTTGGAGTGCTATGAGTGTATTAGGTTTTCAATCATGAATGTTATCTGAAAATATAACTTGTTGCAATATTAAATGGTAATTTTAATTCAATGTCTTCACATTGTGTATGTATACAATGTGGACAGACTTTTCAAATGTCCTAACAGAAATCTACCTTCACAGAAATTTTGCTCTGATCTTATTCTTGTGGTGGAGAGGAAGATTTCTTTGAATATTTGCTGCTTGAATTCTGCTGAGAAGTTCCACTACAGTTAGTGGCAAATTTGAATGAGACTAAGGACATGGGTAATTTAAGCCTGCTCTTTGCTGTGAGAGTTTGAAACATTTTTCCTTTAATTATAATGCATAATGTTCAGATTTTCAAGCAAAGTGATTTTTTTTCTTTTTAAAGAAACAGTTTAATATTTAGTTTAAAGTTTATGGATCTTGCATATCCTTTGTTGATAAGGAATGATCTAAGCTTCTGCCACCTACCCTCCCAGTGTCAAATATGATGTATGTGACTTGATCTTTTCCATTCTTTCAGAAAAGTATGATGTTTCTTCATAAGAATTACATGGAATATCTTTTTTTTTTCTTTTTTTTTCTTTTTTTTTCTTTTTTTTTTTTTTTTTTTTTTTAAAAACCTTTTTTGTTAAAAGCACATTTCATATTTTAAAATCAGTTGCCAAAAAAAGTAATTTCATGCATACCCAAATTCCCACCAAAGTTTGTTTTTAATAATTTGGAGGACCAAACTGGTAAACCTGAGGGAAGGAAGCTGGTGGGGAGGTGTAAACTGGGAACTGAAAGACTGTATATGGCTGTAGGCTTGTTGTCAAGCAATCCACTTGGGTTTCGGTCCCTGCTCCAATTAATATATTATTTTGTATAAAGAGGGAAACATCTACATCACAGAAGAGCTTTCTGTGAAAGCACCCCCCAATAACTACAGTATGGTAATTAGGGTAATCTCCTGGGAAAAGGATGATATGGATTCAAGTCCTCTCAGGAGTGAAAGGAAATAATGGCTCCCACAGCCAGGTGTTGTAAGTAGAAAGACACTGAGTAAAGGTTTCCTCTAACTACCTTGGGGGAAAAAAAAAAGTAAATGAAGCTCCTTTTTCATGTACATTACTGATGTGCAAATAAAATTTTAAGGCTTTTTCAGGGCTAAATAAACTATATTGATCATAAATAAAATAAATACACCCATATGACTCTTCTTGTTTGTCATAACTTAGGTTTTTAATTTTTTAAAAAAATTTCTGCCAGTATGAAACATGAAATTTGCCTATATTATTCATTTACTATTTTTATGAAATTGAAGGCATAATTTTTAGTGTTAACCACTCTGTATGAGAGAAACAAAGCTGCTGTTATAACATGACCTTTTAATCCTTCGCTGCACGATGACAGATTGCCACATCCATACGTGAGCTCATTAGTTGTTTGGATCTTATTCTGTGTCTCAAAATAAAAAAGCGTTCTAATTGCCACATTTGAGAGTAGAGACAATTTTAAACATATAGACATAAACACAAATCTCAAGACAATAAGCGGCAAATAAAAATCTGATACAATACCAGAAGCTGTTATTTTGAAGTTTTGTATACTCCCCTTAAATATGGACAAGAGAATTTCAAACTTGTATAAGCCAGCCTCCAACTTCAGCAAAACATTGTGCAAAGTACTTCTTACTTTACAAAGGAAACCTCATTTATTGAGTGTGCCCTGTTAATGTTTCTATCATTTGTATCTCCCCAGTATTTCGGATCCATTATGAAAACAGTTGTGTTTATTTGTACTTGTTTTTCACTCTGCCAACTGATGCTTTTTGGTATATCGATTTTCTGCTACTTGTTTTATTGTGACTTTGTGACATTGGTTTGCATGTATTACTGCTCTTATTCAGTAAATGTATAGCAGCATTACAGTACTTCATACTCCTTTCCTGTTGTTTGATAGACCTTACCTAAGCAGCTGGGCAACACTGAACTCTTTCCTTTTCCTTTCATGTTTCTGCTTGTTCTGCCTGGTTTCTCTGTGACATGCCTCTTGAGCAGGATCTTTGCTTCATTCTGGATGATTTGAAGTTTAGCTCTCAAGGTTGAGCTCTCCGTCAACTGACTTTTGGCCAAGGATTTGCATGACGTACACTTGTATATTCAGTGGGAAACTACTTCTAAACCAGTTTGTTTATTATCTGGTCCTTAGTTCTAGGTATTGAATGTAGGTGAATGTCAACTCGCTAATGTGCCTGTGACACTAGTTTCATTGACCTTTCCCCTGAAGCCAAAGGAAATTTTACATGTATTAAATAATAAAAAAATCTTTTTAATGTTTTTTTTTTCTAGTAATATTTACTTTAATCAATGGAAGTTCTAAGTCTGTAGGGCTCCCAGCCAGCTTTATTAAGCTGGAAACAGAACTATAGACTAATTTTTTTTTAATTTTTTTTTATAGATCTGTAGTCTGAGGATAGAATTATAACTCTGTTAAAAGTAATTTTTCCATCTGAGGATGAAATGGACTAATAAATTACTTAATAAAATGCTGTGGGAGTGGAAACCTAATATACTTTCCTTAGCAAAATATTGCACAAGAAAATGGAGGCTCATCTTGTGGACTTTATCCTGGCTATTTCTTGAATCCAATTTATTCCATCTGGTGCATCTTAGTCAGTCCTTAATTGTTGTGTAATTTTATCTAAGAATATCAAATGGAGTAAGTTAAGCTAAAAACCAATGCTATTTTGTAATGAATAGGGATGTAAAGGTGTATGCTGGGGCTTATGTCATCTTTTTTTTTTTCTTTTTTCTTTTAATGTGGCATGAGAGCATAAGTGTTACTTGAATTTAGGCTAACAATATGAAAAAGTGATTCTCATTCTAACTTGTGCTGATGTAAGAAAACAGAGAAAATTATTTTGGTGTAATTAGCATCATAATTAGCCCTATGGAATAGTCCATTCTAAAAAGCTTATGTGCAAAGTTGGCAACATCCATAAAATCTATATGGAAAATCAGCTGGTGAGGGGTAAAGGCTTCCTTAGTCTAAGCAGAAAACTGAAGGTAGGGCACAGTACATCTACTCACATATAAGTGATTTTTAAGTGGAGGAAAGTGATCAAGTTTTTTTCCTATCTGCTGGGAAGAATGGCAAGAAATAATTTGCGTAGCATGTGGCTAAGAAGATTTGGTTGGAGGTTAGGAGAAGCTATTTAATAAGGGCACTGAATAGGATCTAAAGCTGTTACAAAGCCTCATCATGGGATATTTTGGAGAACGAAGGAAAGGAATATTGATGTGGTGTGATCTGGGTAATGCTTCTGCCCTGCTTTTTTTAATCTGTAGAAATAAACTTCTGTCAAAAACTCAAGTTAGTGTTGATGAATGCTTTTGAATAGGAGTGCTACAAATGAAAAAGTGAGTCTAATTTAAAGACTCAAAACCTCATCTTTAATCAACTTAGAGTCTTATTAACTTCAAAAAGCAGCATTCCAGCTGGGGAGTTTGGGGTGTCTCTGGCTCTTCTTCCCAGCGGGTATGTAGGGACACAGGAAACGGGGGACACCAGTGGAGGCTCTGAGATGGCTGATGGCAGCTTGAGCGTGTGCAGGTGGGGTTTTGGTGTTCAGTTGTGTGACACCAAGGGGGAGGTGACACTGTCATTGCTGTTTGGTCCTGATAGAGATTAGACATCTATTGCAGGTAAGACTTGTGTGCTTTCTGTTCTACTGATGGATTTTTAATTGAAAACAAATCATTGCCGTTTGCAGCAACACATCTTTCACCGGGGACAACATGAGTGATAATAGTATATTTCGTCACTGCCAGACACAGTGCATACATTCATGTCCAACTCAGCTGAGAATTTCTTCCCACACACCTCTGATTCATATCAGTTGCTTTTGGTCAGCATCCCCCTGGGGCCTTGGGAGACTACATACCCATTACCTTCTTAGTCTTCGCACTACTATATGCCCATTTTCTTCAGCTGATGCTATCAGCTGCTACTAGCTGTGATGTGCACAATAACAGATCACACTAAAGCAGAGGATGTAGCTGTAGGCATTCTGCAATTTCTAGGCATTCCAAATGACTGGCTTTATGGCAGTAGTTAAACATAATCTCTTCCTAATATGTGCACTAATAAAATTCAACTTGCAGAAATGAAACCTGATTAAAAGATTGTTTTAATTTCTTTGAGGTTTGGACCTTCTTGCGTCCTCCTACTTCAACTTTGTTATTCGAAAAGGTTTTAAAGAATTATTGTTTTAAAAGTAATGTTCCAAAATTTTCTCTGACATGGAGAAAGGAGGAATGCTAATTAGACACCATTTAAGTAAATAGAATTAAACTAATGTAAAGGCAAAGAAAAACAAATCCAATATAAGTTTTAATGCTGCATTATATAATCCATTTAATTCCCTTGGCCTTCAGTCTTTCTTTGAACCAGCTCTCAGAAATAACAGGGGTTTTTTGTTTGTGGGGTTTAGGTTTTTTTAAAAAAAACCCTAAAATTTTTATAACCAATTGCCTCCTTTTTGTTATTCTTGTGCCCTTTTCTACAATAGAAGTTCCACTGAAATGTGTTTGCTAAAATATGAACTTCTGATATGACCTTCCTTATGCAAGTTGCTCCTCCCATCCTGCTGCTCTCTCCCCATAAAGAGAAATAATCTCCAGGTTAGATTGTATTTAATATTCTTCCATAATGTTCTGTTCAAACAACAGCCTTCTGAATTTTTAATTACTTTGGCAGGTAACCTGGAATCCAATTTACTGTGAAGTTATACAGTGCAATATTGAACAGAAGTAACATTTCAGTGCTTCAAAATAATAGCTCTGGCCTTGGCTGGTACTAGGTACCGTTAACCATAGTTTCAGTATGTTGGTGGTGTGCCTTTCAATGGAATTTGCAAAGAGATTTTTGTTTTTAGACTGACATCAGTACCTGCAGGAGCAGAAACTGTGTGTAGTAGTTTCTGTTTAGAATACAATGATCATTTCCATGAAAAGTTAGAAAATTATTAGCTGCAAACTGTGAATTCATAATGATGAAGCTATAGAAAAATACATTAGCTTTATTTGCAATTTACATTTCTCAGGCAAAAATGTGAATATCTACACATTCATGCTTGCCATTTGAAAATAAAACTAAAGGAATGCTAGCTGTAGAGTGCTTAAGAAGATGACTTGATACATACTCTCCTAAAAAAAAAAAAAAAGGGGGCAAATTAAAGAGCAGAAAAGTATTAATCTGTTAGTACTCTAATACTGAAATCAGTGCACATTTCTCCAATTCCAGATTTTCAAAAATGAACTCGACTCAAAGACTGTGAAAAGCTGTAACATCATGTAAGTTTTAACGAAATATATGCTTTCTCTTGGAAGGAGAATTAACATGCAGCTAGCTTGGTGGCACAATTTGAGCATAAGGTCATTCTGGAAAAAAAAATTATGTGGAACAAATGGGACACAGACAAATGCCACTGAAACTGCAGAATGTGTCATTCTGATGTTAATTAGTTTGTTTAGGTGATATGATCACATTGCTGAACAACTTAATCAGGAGTACATTCCAGATGGTGCAAAAATTGAATTTTGTATCCGTTCAGATGACATTTACAGTGGTTCATAATATTATATACAATCAGTACCATTAAAATGTTTTTCAAACAGAATTGGTATTCTTTTACAACCCCTTGATGCTAAATTCTAAGGCTGATATTTGGAGTGTAGGCTACCATCACCTTCATTGCTTTAAATAATGAAATAATGGAGATGGTATCTCGGTGGTTTTTTAAAAAATAATCCTTTTAATATCTGTTGTTGATTGTTTAGTGTTTTGAAGGGAGTTTTGCACTGATACATGAGTTTGTTTTCTGGTTTTCCATTTTGTTTTTTGTTTGCTTGTTCTTTTCTCGCCTTCCATTTGAAGACAAGGCTTCCTTGGAAGAAAATGTAATTTGAAATAAGTTTTTTGTAGTAATTTACAGGTAAGACAGTCCTAGACCTTGATTAAAGTACAGGGAATTTATTGTTACTGATAGTAGAATCTGAAAAAGTTCTTCCCAGAAATTATGATACTGAATTGTGTGGGAGTTTTAAGTATGCCAGATGCTTCTTATGGGACTCAATAAGAGTGTGACTTCAGGCTCAGAATCAGAAACACTTTGGTTGGAAAAGACCTTTAAGATCACTGAGTCCAACCATACACCTAACACTGCCAAATCCAGCACTAAGCCATTTCCCTAAACACCTAATCTACACGTCTTTTAAATACCTCCAGAGATGGTGACTCCACCACTTTCCTGGGCAGCCTGTTACAATGCTTGACAACCTTTTTGGTGAACATTTTTCCTAATTTCCAATCTAAACCTCCTCTGGCATGACTTGAGGCCATTTCCTCTTGTCCTCTCACTTCTTACTTGGGAGAAGAGACTGACATTGACCTTGCTACACCCTCCTTTCAGGTACTTGCAGAGAGCGATAAGGTCTCTCCTGAGCCCCTTTTCTCCATACTAAACAACACCAGTTCCCTCAGGTGCTCCTCATAGGACTTGTTCTCTAGACTTTTCACCAGCTTTGTTGCTGTTCTTTGGACATTCTCCAGCACTTCAATGTCTTTCCTGTAGTGAGGGGCCCAAAGCCGAACATGGTACTCGAAGTGTGGCCTCACCAGTGCTGAATACAGGGGGATGATCACTTCCCTAGTCCTGCTGACCATCATCTTTCTGATACAAGCCTGGATGCTATTTTCCTTCTCGTCCACCTGAGCACACTGCTGGTTCATATTCAGCCAGCTGTCGACCAACACCCCCAGGTCCTTTTCTGCCAGGCAGCTTTCCAGCCACACTTCCCCAAGCCTGTAGGATTGCATGGGGTTGTTGTGACCCAAGTGCAGGACCCAGTACTTGGCCTTGAACCTCATACAATTGGCCTTGACACATCAACCGATACTGTCCAGAACCCTCTGTAGATATTATGTAGATAGATGTGTTAACATGGGCCTATCTTTTACCTGGAAAAGAAATACAAGAAGCAGGCAATCACTCCTAATCTCTAGATGTTAATTCAGGTGATTGCACTTGCATCCCTTGGGATTCATGAACAGTCTAATTTAGGGGAAGGGCAAGGGAGGATTCAGGTCTGTTTTATTTTTCATAGATCTGCATTTGATAACCAAGATGATTTTACTGCATAGAGCCTGTGTATCCAATCCAAGATTTCCTGATTCCTTAGGATTTTCTAGTATCTCAGCATTAGATGTGCATAACCTTAAACTTTCTGAATGAACATCTGCCTTAAATGACTGCTACAGGGGTCTGGTGTAGGCATTTTAACCTTTTCAGATCTGGTCGACCTACCTGAACATGACTTTCACCAGATTTTTCAAAAGAGCATCTAGAAGGAAATGTTGCCATTCAGCTACTAAGTAGTTCTTTCTTGACGCACAATAAGGGGGACTATAGGGCAGTGTCCCTGCCTCGCTCCCACTATTCATTTCTTTTGAAGACTTCAGCAGAAAATAAAACCCTCTAGTTCAATAACATACCTTGGGTAAGCCTTAAATATATTTTCAACATGTCTGTTTTAACAAGCTTTTCTTTTGTAGAATGCTTAATGTTTATGTTGTGTTAATCTGTTTTAATTCTGTAGGTCATAGGAAGTAGTCTCTTAATCTTTGCGGGTCGAATCTTGTAGCAATTTTATCTCCTAAATTTGGTTTCCCTGTAATAATTTATTTAACCTCCATAAGGAGAATGGGTTTTGAGAACTCCTTTTCAATGCATAAGGGAATTGGAGGGATTGTTCCTTGTCTAGATTATTATACTCTCTTTCTTTTCCTTTTTCAGCTGTCCCTCAGGGAAATTCCTTGCTCATGTTGATGATGTGACTGAGTTTATTATTCATGAGTATCAGCACTCCTTTGAGCAGACTTCTTCAGATTAAAAGGGAAGGAGTGAGAGAATCCTATTGGGGATTTGGGTGCCCTCCTGCCCTTTGCTTTACTAGGACGTTTGTTGTCAGAGTGGCTTTACTATACCAGGAACAATACTGGGTCTTTTTGACCTATTCAGTCAAATGGGGAAAGCACAAATGTTAGAAGAGAAGTCACAGTGATAGCAACAATGCTTGCCTAAGACTGGTTTCCAAGAGCAAATGCTGTTTATGAATTGTTTGATTGTGTCTGTGTTGTAGCAGCATTGCATTCTGTCTACTTAGATTCCCTCTCTGCTTGACTTTAGAGAGCATGTAGAAGCTCTTTAAAGATGTTGTTTTGGAAGAGCTTTTCCATTGCAGGAGGAGAATATATTGTACCCATCTGCTGAGAACTGCTGTTCTGAGTTGCTGCTGCTATGGATCTTACTTCCAAGCCTGCTCGGAAGCAGCTCCTTTTTCTTTTTTTTTCCCTCCTTTGGTAGATCAAGAGATTCAGGTTTGATTTGGGAGTTTTGGCTGAAGATTTTCCTTCCTTTTCCATCTCAAAGGTGTTTGAAGGCTTGGACTTTTTTTTTTTTTTTTTTTAATGCTGAGACAGTTTGAACTGTGAGCTGCCTGCTGAGCTGTCTGTCTAGTTCTGCTGCAAGGGGCATAGGTGATATTCCTAAAACCCAGATTGCTTCTTTGAAGCAGATATAACACACTTAATTAATTTTACCTTTATTTGCTATGAATTAGGGATAATATTTTTACTCTTCAGTTTTATTTTCATTTAATTCAGTAGTTTTCCTCAGTTTGATCAGAAGTGAACAAACTACCGGCCAACCTTCTTGTGGCCCGTATTGCCAGGGCAGATAATTTTCCTTTTAAGCCATGTTTCTTGACTAAACTGATGTTTCTTTCTCTTTGCCTGTTACCAAGGCATTCACAGGTGTTTCTTATTTTTTCCACTTCAAAGATAGGCTGTTGGATAAATTACTATATTCAGTGAGGAAAGGCTATGTACATATCCAGCTGTGAAGAAACTGATTTCCTTCAGATCTTAATCTCAAATATACTTGTGCATTGTTTAGCTTCAGAGTTGTTAATGCTGTTTTGGGACTATTTTCATATGCTTTACATCTACCCTGAGTTGCAACTATGCTTTGCTTCAGGGTACCTTCCATCCTTATTTCTTGTTTTTCACATGAGCTAGCTATTTTTATTGTTAAATGTCGTAGACATGTAGACATTCTGTATACCCTGCAAACATTAGCACAGTTAGTGTAAATAGTTATTATGGAAAAGCCAGTGTTATAAACTTCTTAATCACTTTTTTATTTCTACTTCTTGATATTTTAATCTATTTTAGGTTTAGTTTGTATATATTTTGCTCTTATGAATCAATTGACTACCTGATGATTATTTAAAAATATACTTTATATTCTGGTTTTAAAACTACAGTTTCCTATAAAAAATGTAATCATATTGTATTATTTTCTTTGGAAACTTCTTGCTTCACTCTGATACAATATGTCAATATTTGTGAAAACGTTTATACCTTAGGAGGTCTATATCTCTTTCTTAATTCCTAAATTTCTAAGACCACTTTTTACATCTGTAACTGGGCATCTCACTTAAACATTCCAAGATCATATTAACTTTTATCCGAGTGTTTTATTCTCTAAGATACAGCTTCCAATTCTGTTGCATGACTTGTATTTCCTGCTTCCAGGCTATATCACTTTGCTTGTGCATATAATTCAATGGATTTTGTTTTGCTGATCCCAGCTTACCAAGGAGTCCAGATGGCCCTGTACAGCTGCCTGCCTTTTCATTATTTACTCTCCTTCCTCTCGTTGTCATCTGCAAATATAACCACTGCAAGCAGTGATTTTATATTTACTTCTACATCACTAATGAAAAAGTTGAATAACATCAGACCTTACATCAATCCCAAGGGAGTCCTGCTAGAAACACTCTTATTCAGCTAAGATTTTCCGTTGATAACTATGGTAATTAGCTAGTTTTAAATCTGTTTAATTTTCAGTCCATTAAAAAGGTATTGCCATTCTAATTTTTTCAATAAGAATGTTTTGTGAATGCCTTATAGAGGTCTAAGTATATTATTTTCTTGCAGCTGCTTCTATCAACTCAACTTTTAACCTCTTAAAGTAATGAAATTGAGTTTGTTTAACAAGTCCTAATGTCTTATGAAATCTTATTGACTGTCATCAATTATAGTGCTTTTGCTAGTTCTCAAGCATCTGTTTTTAAGTCATCCTTCCCTCGGTTACTTTGTCATTTAATGCTGCACATGCAGCACATGTTCAACTGTCCTTGAACATGTGCATGTTTTGAACCTTACATAAGCTTTCAAATTCTTCAGTTTCATGAATTTCCCAAGATTTATTAAAAATTAACTCATTTACATTCCTGGATCTCAACATCCAATGCTTTTATGTGGTTGCAAATTGTCCAGGCCTAAAGACTGAATACGATTTATAAATTGGTAGATGATTTAATAATGGTTCTACTAGTACTGATTCCTCCTCTTCTCATTCTATTCTTTACTAAATAAATAATGGAAACATTTATTAAATATGCCTGCTTTTTCTGCCTCTTTAAAAAATTCAGTCTTCATCTATTAATAAGTCTAGATCATATCTATAATTTCTTTTGTTCCTAATAAACTTAATGAACAACAGCTTCCTGCCTTTAACCTTGATAGCATGGATTCTACCTGACAAATTTTTCTTCCTCATTAAATTTTCTCCATTATATATCCTTTAATTTGTATTGACTGAAATAATTTCTTCATTTTTATTCTATTTTCTTGAGGGACAGGCTGACACAACCAGTGTACATGTGTGTTTGCCTGGCACTGAAAATTTTTGTACCAATTGACTGCTCCATAAAGAATGAATCTTTCATAAATAAGTTCTTGTATATGTGTGCCATTACAAATGAAAAAAGGTAACCAGAAGAGGAGGCAGAAGAAACGGTCTAGTACCTCCACAGAGAGAAAACTTGCTACAACCTCTCATTAGAAACTTTATAATTGCTGTCTTATGTTTAAACTAAACCAGAAGAAAGACCATGACGGAGGAGAAGGGAAAGAAGCCCTTTTGTATTCCTTGCCAGTTTCTCTCCTCCGCCCAAAGCTCCTTAGCTCCAAATCTGGAATATTCTTTAATTTATTAACCTCTGAAACTCCATGTGCCAGTCACCTAAAGCCTCTGGAGCCCTTCTTCTCTACTTGTTCAGTACCACAGACTCTTACTTTCTATGCCTCCCTCAGAACAGTATGGTAAAAATGTATTTTCCCCTCTCTGAGAAGTCTTTCCTGTGTTCTTGATATGCACACACTCTACATCTGCTTCAGAAAGGGAATGAGCAGCACACGCCCACAGGGCTTTATAGCCTAAAACACAGGGGCAGTGTGTTCAAATTATAGCGATTATTGTCCTATAACATTGTGTATTCCTACTACTTAGATTTCTGTGTGTTTTTCTTGTACAACTTCAGTACAGCAAGACGTATGATTAACTTAAAATGCATGAGTACTCTCATTAAACTCAATAAAATTACTCACTTTCTATGTGTTTAAGTAGTTTGCAGAATCAGCATTAAAATAACAGGCAACCCATAGACCTCTCCACTTCTCTCATATTAAAGCTTGGAGAGGAGAAGAGGCTTTAATGTAAAAGCTGAAAAAAATCTAAGTATTCATCAGGTACAAATATATCTCGATTTATGCAATGAAGTTGAAATGTGAAGATTTGATATATAATGTATTAAAGCCATACATCAGCATTTTAAAATCTGTATTATTTTGTTTTTATATTATTCACATCACATTATTGCCTAGTAGTATCTCTTAACAGCTTTTTCAAGTCATCTAGGTTGCATTTACTTGTATTGATCTTGTATATATGACTGTGGCACCTCTTCTGTTATGCTTGTGCTTTATAAATTCTTCCAGTACATAAAATGAGGTGAGAGAAATTCAATGAATTGGAGTAGTATAAAGTCAGGGAAGGATATGTAGATGTATGAAACTTCTGGGGTTTTTTTTGTTTTGTTTTTTAATCATCTGCTTTAGCTTACTATTCCAGTGCATCTCTGAAATATTCAGTGTTTTAAGGACAATAACTTTAAGATTTTTATAAAGAAGAATAAAAAACCACCGAGAATGAAACCCATAAAAGATTCAGAGACAAAAAACACATTAGGTTTGTGTGAAAAAGACTTCACAGTATGTTGCTTTTTATGATTTACAATTCACCCAGCAAAGAAAAATTAATTAGTTTGTCGTGCTACATCACATCACTAAAACTGGGAATTATGTAATAAAACAACTTTCTAACATAGTTTGTCTTTTAATTTAGTACTTGTATTTTGAGTCCCTTTATTGACTTGGAAATATAAATGTGTTCCTGTATTTAAATGTTTTGCTAACAGTAAAATAAGTTGGTGCATATAATAAGTATGATTAAATTGTTCACAGGGTTGTGTTCTGCCTTTCTAACAGAATTAGCACTTCTATTACTTGTAATTCCACTTGCCTTAATAGATTATTTTGTCACTCCACTGAGTGGCTGTTTAATTCAGGTTTTACTGTAGATAAAAAGAAATACAGGAGCTTGAGTTCTATTATCATATATAGAAGGTAATACATAATTATACGCTGTACTGAAAACAAAATATAGTATTTCAATACCTGCAGATTTTTCTGCTGGTCATGTATGGACTGTTGGTAAATACCATTTTTAGGAGAAAAAATAGGATTTTATTCTGTGAAATGTTGTTAATATTTAAAAGTTCTTGGCTTTCTGCTGAGATGGTAGAAACTAACATAGCTACACGAAAAAGCATTGAAACCCTGATAATACATATTAAATGAAAATTAAACCTTATTAGCTCAGTTATTTCTTTAAAGAAAAGAAAGACACTTGTGTACAAAGTAACCTTAAAGGAGAGACAGAGTTTTGTTTCCTTTTCTGAGGAGGAAGAACCCTTGGAGGGCAGCTAACTTGACACTGAGAACACATTTTTAGGGGTGTAGTCACAGGTTTCACATAAGCGTCTTGTGGGCTGGAATGGAGCTTCTCCTTTGAAGACCCTGCCTCTGTGGCAGTGCTGGGAAGGAAACTGTCTCTCTGTGAGCCTTGCTGCCTCTTCAGAGGGAGGAGAGGGCATCATCTGTGTACACAGGACTTCTCCTACTATTTCTTTCCTTAAATAGACTATACCTTTTCCTATCCCTGAGGGAAGGATGCTGCAGTTCCAACTCATCCATCTACCAGGGTAGAAAAAATTTTACTTGATGTTCTTTTTCCATAAAACAAGGTCCACAAGCTCATGCCACTGCTTTTCACCCTGAGCTGTGTAGTTTTCCTCTATATTTCTTTTATCTCTTACTCTGTGGACAACCATTTCTTTGATTTTTAACTCATGGAAAACAACCTTAACTTCACTGTGTTTTTAATAGGGACATAGGTGCTGCAGTGTTCTGGATCACCAGAATGAGCTCTCTTCTGTTGTAGATACCAGTAGCCCCGAGGTACCTGAAGTGTTATACAAAGGCAGTCTAAAACATTGTTTGTATTTGTTGGGTGTTTGAAAAAAAAATTGTCCACTTACACTTGATGAGCAAGTCCTAAAATGTATTATAGATCTTTGATAGCAGGATAAACTTTCAGTCTTACATTTGAGAAGTAAAAGTCAAGTATAAGATTTATATTTATCTAGTAAAAAGGCAGACTACAGGTTCTTGAAATCAATGACTCTCAAAATTGCCCAAACTTTGGATGATATGCATGAATAATTTAAGACTATTTTGTTAAATGTGCAAAAGTCAAGTTATCCTTGCAGTGAGACTCATTGTAAATCGCCAGCAATTTACTGTGTTTCTGAAAACCACAGGCAGCAATTTACAGACAAGATTAGACCTGTTACTATACACATATGACATTTTCTTGATTTAAACTGTCATTCTGAAAAGCTGTTAACTGACAGCCAGACTTTGGAATGAGGTTATAAAGTTTACTGAAGGACTCCTTACCACTGAGGTTGAGCTATATTTCTGCTTGGGTAGAGAAGAGCACGCAGACCTCCTACTGCTACTGAGGTATGTGTGCATGTAAATTAGCACTTTCAAGGGAAATTATACATGATCTTTTTAGACATTCATGGTCTGCAATGGTGTATGGTGCTGTGCTGACATTTTACATCTCATAAACACAGTAATATATTTCTGAAATACCTTCTTTCTTCTGAGATGTGTCAGGAATTCTGACTGTAAGTGCTACAGATGGCTGGCACTATAGCAATACACATCAATGTTGTCATTTTGTCTGCTCTCTGTAGCTGATGTTTATCAAAGTCATTTCTGAAAATGATCTGTTGAGTTCCAGAATATTATATTGGGCCAGATGGGGGAATATTCACCATGATTTACCTTTTTTTTTTTTTTTTTTTTTTTTTAAATTATCAACTAAACTAGAATTCTTCCTACCAACTCAGTTCCCATTATATTTCTATGGCATGTAGGCATGCAGTACTTGACCTAAGAAATATTTCATCACTGTCTTAACTATCTTCTCTTTGACATCATGGGAGCTGTTTCAGTATACATGACATCTTCTTTGTCTTTCTCTAGTGACCCTCAGAAATGAGCATGCACTCAGACATGCACTACCTTAGATACCCTGGTGTTCTCTAGAACTTATATTTTGATATTAAAGAACTCCTGCTCAGATTCTCTATCTTTTAAATAGTTGCAAAGTACTTTCTGGTAGTCACTAATTCAAAACTTGTCCAGTTTTGCAGGCTATTTATTGGTCTGGATAGGTCCTTGGTATAAAGAAGTCATCACAGGTAGTGAATCATTCAGGAATTCCAAAAAAAAAAAAGGGGACTTTTTTTTTTTTCTCTTGGCTTAAAGCCCATCTTGTAAAGTATGCTCTACAGGTATGAAAAATCTTTCCCAAATTTTTCACTGAAAGTTTCAATCTGAAGCTTCCTTATTTGTTATGAGGAAAACACATTCTGCTTATCAGGGTTATGGCATCCCTAGATTTGCACAAAATATTTTGCATAAAAACTTAAGACAACTCTGCTTTCAATAACTCTATGAGGAGGGAGAAAGTCAGTCAGCCTAAAATTGCATTGTCTGGACTATTGTGGACATGGTGTTCAAGTGAGCAAAACCAGAAATTAACACTACTGACAAGAGACTCTTTCCTTCTCCATTACCCTGTCAATACAACAGACTTCTCTTCCCTACCAGATGGACATGAAGAAGAATGTCTTATAACACTGCTCACCTGGAAAATTGTCTGACCAGTATGAATCAAAGACAGGAAACCATTAAAGTAGAAAGTGATCATCGACATTGGAGAACGTTTTAAAAGGTGACCATGAGGAGGTAACTTGTAAGTTCAACATTTTCAGAAGAACCTCTTGGGAAAGGAGTCTGAGATAGTATCATATGTAAAAAGAGACAAAGGAAAAGATGCAGACCACTGGGATCTGAATTACATGTAAGAATGCATTGGAGGAGAAGGTCTGGAGACAGTCCTGTTCAGCTGTATGAGCCAGGGATATCCAAGAGCTGATGAGTACTTGTGTTACAGACAGGTGGTAACAAGAGGTGATGGAAATGTGTGCAAACTTAACAGAGATTAGAGGAATAATAATAAAAAATAACCTCTTTGTAAACTAGACATGCTACAGTTGTAGCAAGCAGGTGACAGTTTGCTCTTCTGGTAGTTAAATGATCCCTCAGGCAGTGACACTCTATTACTCCAGCCAAACTGGTGAAGGGCTTCAGGTAGGACATTTTGCTACAAATAGATTCTTAAGAAAATTCAGTAAAAAACAGAGGGAGAAAAACCCCCAGCCTATAATGAGCTGAATTATCCTTCAGTAAGTACAAGTCTGCCTTCAGGGAGTATCTGGATTATTCCTTGTATTGGACTAGACAGGGTGCTGAAAAAATGTCAGTTAACATCTGGGGACCTAAATGTTCCGAGACAATATTTTAGTCACTTTCCCACTAGTGAAAAGTCCCTAATTTTTAATTTATTAAAAAGACAAAACCTTATAGCAAAATGTCTTGCTGTGACATTTTACTTATGCATTTATAATTCAGTCCCTGTCCCCAAAATGTATACATGCAGAAAGGCTCCTTTTCCAACGTGCTTTGTTAAAAGCTCCCTTTTTAGTATCTGTGAGGTGGGTGTACGGTCCATGTAATTCTTTGCTTCGGTGGAACATTAGTCAAGTCTGCCTGCACAAGGCCTTGTGGCAATGCAAAGTGGTAGGGGCCACGATGCTAATGGTAATGCATGGTGCTGCTGTTGTAAGTTCTCCTGCCTCACGTGTCAGTACATGAATTCACCTCACAAAGTGCTAGTAGAAGTTATGCAGTGTCCCAGAAAACTCAGTGATGCTGCTTTGAGGGTGAGCAAGGCAAGAGTAAACTCTGCCTAAAGCTGTCCTAGAATATCTTTTTATTCCTTGTATTTCAAATCAGCATACTCCAAATTAGTATCTCCTTTCATCTTTGGCTTATCTGAATGCCAGCCCTCACCCAGTTTTTCTCAAAAATGAAAGCTGTGACAGTTCTTTAATAAATTACTGGTTTTCTTTCCCTTTTTAACTTTCATGGATAAGAACAGAAAATGTTAGAACTTCATCACAGGAATTAAAAAGTGAAGTGGGCAGTGAATACAGATTGATATTGGTCTCTCAATCTAGTAATACATGAGTTATTTCATAAGTTAGATCAATACTACACAAGCTAGTTCCCAGTGGCCTGTGAAATCTTTCATCAGCTTTTGATTTTCAAAAGTATGAAAGGCAGCTTTAAGTTAGGTCTGCAATAGTAATTATTTTACCAGCAAGACCTCACGCATTAAAGATATGGGCTACATGTCATTCACAAGGTCATAAGATCTAACCTGGTAACAGAAGCATCACTTTGAATTATGTAGTAGAAACACAGTTCCTTCGCTCCTATTCTCTTTAAAAAAATATTTAAAAAAACCAACAACAACAAACAAGTCAAAAAATCCCAATCACGTTTTCATATGAGAATGAGAAGTGGCTGAATGTAATCTAACTCTCTTCAAAAGAGTTACAAATAAGCTCTTTTTCTAGTGTTGAATTTAAACAAAGTAGGATGCCAAATAAATTTTTGTAAACATATTTTAGAATTAGTCTCAAATAGTTTTTTCTCATGTGCAATCTCGTTTACTTTATTTTTCTCTGATAATCTACAAATGCTAGTCCCTCCAAATAACCGACCCTGGGCTGTTTGCTTGGCCACCTGATATCTAACAAACAAAAAGTCTTTAAATAGATACTTGCAAGTACCAAAAGAACAATAAGCAAGAAACAATCTTAAATTGCTACCATACATATTGCCTGTCTCAAGTATAAGTACTTGGTTTAAAAAACAGTCTAATCAAAACCTGTTTATTTAGAAATCTTGGTTTAAAAAAGTAAATTGTAGCATAGCAGCTACAATGTGGTTGATGTTTCTTTTGTGTTACTCAATTTAGACATGCACTACATCTGGTTTTGATATAAGGAAGGAGCTGGCAACTTTTAGTGTGACTTAATACGTTTTAAAAATAACTTGGAACTCCCATCTCCAAAATGTCCTGTAATAAAAAGTAATCCTGCAAAGAAACTTTGTTTCTGTTAGTTTCATTAGCATTTTAAATAAAAACACGTAAAAACAATGATATCAAACCAATAATAAATCATGAGAGTCAAAGTTTAATAATTGGTGACTTATTTGAAGATCCCTGAATTATTGGATGTAATTAAGAAACCGTGTAACATCTCATGTTATTCTCTGTCAATGGAATCTCTAAGTCAGGGTTTAAAATGTTTTGTAACACAGAATTTATAACTTGTTCTTACTGTCTGTTTCTGACTCTTTGGCTTGTTTTATCTTTGTTTTTTAGTAAATTCAAGTAAGGTCTTATTTTATCTGCTTCCACCAAAAGAGCAGTAATGGAACAAGTGACTTTATGGAAAACTCAGCTTTGTAAAAACCACTTTCTGCTATCTGTGGATTTCTAAGTGTGTCAGGCCACATCTTCCCTTAAAATCTGTGAGTGCTCTCAGCCCTGTCATTTTATCACCAATTTTTATATTGGAAAATGTAAGCTCCTTTGACATCTACCTATCAAAAATTTTTGAGAGACATGAGTCATCTGGGGTCAATTCACTAGGGAAAATGCTTTTTGATGAACAAAGAAGGTAAAAAATTGCTGAAAAAAATGAAAGCTTATTCATAACCTCAGTAGTTTGGAATTAGAGGGCCTTTAAGAAAATAATTGAGGTAGTTTGCAGTGAATTTATGGAATTTATTCTAATGAACTGGTTAGGTAATTTTGTCATGTGTTGCCTTTGAGCATATTCTGTAAACTCATGGATTCTGCTATGAAAGTGCAATAGAATTTTGCAGTTGTGAGAGAAAAGCAGGATATGGTGGTGTTTGCAGACTTCATATGAGGGTGGACAAAGGATGTTGTAGTTTGAATTTAGCATGTTATTCTCTTGATCCAACGTTTCATTGCTCATTCCATCCTATCAGCAGTCTTTGTACACAATATAGGAGCCTGTGTCTGAAGAGAGGGAGAACACTATAAATTCACTAGATTAACTTTTCTTTGCAAGAGTATGGGCCCCTCACTACAAGAAAGACATTGAGGTGCTGGAGTGTTTCCGAAAAAGGGCAACAAAGCTGATGATCTGAGGATCTGGAGCACAAGTCCTGTGAGGAACAACAAGGGAACTGGAGTTGTTTAGCCTGGAGAAAAGGAAGCTGAGGGGAGACCTTATCCCTCTCTACAACTACCTGAAAGGACGGTGTAGCAAGAGGAGTGTTGATCTCCTACATAAGAAGTGGTTGGACAAGAGGAAATGGCCTCAACTTGCACCAGGGGAGGTTTAGATTGGTATTAGGAAAAATGTCTTCACTGAAAGTGTTGTCAAGCATTGGAACAGGCTACCCAGGGTAGTGGCAGAGTCACCATCCATGGAGGTATTTAAAAAAATATGTAGATTTGGTGCTTAGGGACATGGTTTAGTGGTGGACTTGGCAGTATTAGGTTTATAGTTGGACTCAATGATCTTAAGGGTCTTTTCCAACCTATATTATTCTATGATTCTGTATAGTACTTCTGTGTGAATCTAATTAAATAGCAGATTTAAAAAATAATAATAGAATTTTTTACATAAATATCCAACTTCATATTACATTGTGGAGAGGAGAGAGAGTGTATGAGACGCGTAAGCAGAATGCCTGTTTAAAGTGTGCTTTAGCTGGAACAGACTTGTGTAGGGTTAAGGGACCATGACCTCAATCTTGCAAGATACTGTTCTCTAGAGACCATCCTAAGTCATACTGTCATTCCTA
This sequence comes from Antrostomus carolinensis, assembly GCF_000700745.2. Taxonomy (NCBI): domain Eukaryota; kingdom Metazoa; phylum Chordata; class Aves; order Caprimulgiformes; family Caprimulgidae; genus Antrostomus; species Antrostomus carolinensis. The sequence continues at coordinate 56,723 of NW_010305834.1, forward strand.
ACCATTAGCTATCCCAAATCATGTCTTCATGTTTCTTCCTCCACAGCCAGCGTTTTTTTGGGCGTAATTAATCAAATGTGTATTGTACAGTAATGATAAATCAGTGTTTGGAGAGGTTAGTGCTTATTTTTATATAAAAACTTTTAATGCTTACTTTTAGTAAAAAGAAAACAAAAAAAAACCTCCTGAAAGAACAACAACAACAAAAAAAACAAACCCAAAGCACCCAAACAAAAAATCAGAGCCCTGACTGCTCTATAATCAGATACACACGTATCAACAGGAAGATGTGCCCTTACTTCACAACACATCCACATATGTGAAACATAGAGGGAAAGTTTATTTGAAATGTGAACTTTATAGTATCAAAATGAGCCTTTGTGGATATGACTGCGAGTAAGAAGCTGCTAGTTTACTTGTAATCTTAATTCAGAAAGATCTATTGATTCTAGAAATTTTTATGCAAGTCTCATTAAAGCAAATGTTTCTGTTGCTTTTATTGATTTTTTTTTTGTTCTTTTTCCTAGTAATTTAAAGTTCAAGAAAGCTTATTTAGTTTTAGAAGGCAGTTTGAGTTTTTTCTTGTTTTGTTTAAACTAATTTGCTTTTCCAGACTGCCTTCTAGGTTATTGGAAGACTTTATTTTCTTGGTTTAGGCTGCTCTTGCTTTAAACTTCTTGCGATGAGCTCCACGTTGGAGATCTCCATCTCCATGGGCAGCTGAGTATACAAGCAGGCTCTAGAGAGACACTTGGTTTGAAGAGTTGTTCCTTTTGTGCCATTCAAAGAGGACTAAAGAAAATGGCTGTTTCTTGTTTTTATATCTTTGATTGTCTGGAAGTATTTGAACTCCCTTATCTTGGTGGAAGGAAGTACCTTCAATTTCAATATTCCACGTATCTAATAAGTTATTTTCTTTAATAAAAGCTTAAATAACTTTTACTTTCCTGATCTACACATCTCCATTTGAATTATGGCTTTTACTTGTCATTCTTGCCAGCTGTGTTTGTCTTTTGTATTGGGGAAGTCGTATATATAACACATAAAGTATTTTCTGACACATACTGAGCAGTAGCCCTACTACTCCTACAGCTAGAAGAGGATGAAAAATATAGCTTTAATTCCCCATTCCCCTCAGAAATCATAAAGCTCATCTGTTTCCCAGCTGTCAAGCTACTGACACACCTTTCCATACTGGAAGTATGGTTATATTAAACCATGGTCTTAAAAAGGCTGACATTTACATACTTTTTTACGTCAACAATTAAAGTCATGAAAGGTTCTAGTTAGTCATTTGAGAACCACAAGATACTTTTACCTGAAAGGTCAGGTGAATGCAGGAGCTGGCACAGAAAGCTGTGAGGTTGGGCATTAATTCCAGTGTGTTTCTTGGGATCGATTACAAAGATTGTGAGTGCTCATTTGTAGGCCAGAAGGCAGATCCATCTCTTTGCAGGCCATTTGTCTCCTTTTGTTTCTTAATTAATATTACAGATTTGAAAACTTATGGTAATGAAATTGGCCTGTTAATTAGGCTAGTCTTTAACAGTACGATTTTATATCTTAGGTTTTTTCCAGTGCAGCTAGCAGCAGTCTTGTTAAAATATATGCTGCTTTTCCTTTTGCACTGCCTATAATTGAAATAGTTATACTGATGTGAGAAATAAATGCATTCTCTGCTTGGCAACAAGTGTTAGATTTCTGAGAAAAATATTGATTTAAAAATCTTTCTTTTTCTCTGGATGTCTCTAACCTGTTGCTTTTTACAATTAATATCTTATGTAAGGAAAAACTGGGTGATTTTTTTTCCTTATTTCAAACATCTGGCAATTCAAATGATTTTGTGAAAACTGTGAATAATCTTTCACAGTATATGACCTTATGTGTACTTAAAGATATATATAACATATACCAACTCAAGTGATGAAATAAGCTACTTATTCTTTCCTGGAACAACTAAAGAATAGGTTGCTGTACTTTGCTCGCATTTCCAGAAAACATCATGATTAGGAAGAAAGATTGAATATATCAGCTCCCTCAAACCTGAGATTTAAATTGTTTTAAAACTGCTATAGCATAAATTGCACACTATTTTAACTACAACAATTTCTACCTCTTGTACATTTTACATTAGATTTTCTGTACATTTAAACCAAACAGTGGAACTCAGAAACCTTTAATAACATCTCATAGTTCGCTGCTGAAGTATCTTTGCTAATTGAAAATTTCATCTCAGTGGCATTGCTCTTGCAATTTTTAATAAGTCTTGACAGATTTCATAGCTTTTGTCTTTGCTTCATTATTTTTTTCTACAGCGTTTTCTGAAGATTTTTCCCCTTTTCAAATACGCTATAATATAATAAGGCTGTTGCATAATTCTGGCAAATCAATTAGTTGTGGCCTATGCAATGAGACACACATCTATTTGGTATTTTCTAGGCCAGCCAAGGGAAGCAAATATCTCAAAGTAGGAAAAAAAAAATAAAATCCAGGAACAAATAGTGTCCAATGGGGCATACTATTAAAGATAGTTCCATTTTGTGAGCTAACGGGTAAAAAGGGGCTGGGTTAAGAAAACTGGATATAAAAGACACTTTGTCACCATGTGCAGTCTTTAGAATAACCAACAGTCCTGTCATATAACCTCTTTCAGAAACTAATAAATTATTACATATCATGTGATTATATGATCCAATGTTGTTTTATTTTGCCATATCACAAAATACATGGATTTTATGAGCAACATATCACATAATCATTTGCAGTTGCAAATTCTGGATTTGTTGGATAACATGATGGACTTCTCTTGGCACTATTTTTTTTTTAATCTTAAGAAAACCTTTTACCTACCTTGTCTCTTATTTTCCTCTTTGTCTACACTGCCTTTCTTGTACAGAGACTCTTACCAAGACTGCTGCTTTATAAACTCAGGACCCCATCCCACCTAGCACAGGAAAAGAGCAAAGGTGGTTTTGAACTACTTCTCTGAATGAGAATTTTATTTCCAGAGAAGAAGAGAACATCCTAAAGGAAACAGCTGAATCCTTTTTCAGATAATCAATTGATCGCAAACATGTGAAAAGTGCCTGAAATGGTTGCTTGTTATTTTGTTGCTAAATTCAACTGCACAAAGGGTCTGTAGATAGATCTGATAATCACTCTGGCTCAGTTGTAACCTTATATTGTTTTATAGGACTGTTACAGAGTTACATTTGTTGTAAAGGAGAACACTTTTTATGTATTCAGAGTTAATTGTAAAAACCCAAGAAAAATGGACTTTCGTCAGTACTTTGAATATTGAGTTAGAACTGTTAATTACAAGCCATATCTTTGCATGAAGTGCACCAAGTACATAACTTTTATTTTTTCCCCTGATTCACAACCTTCTCTCACAATGAAAATATGGAAAGCTATAGCTCATCATTTTTGGGATGAGAAATGAAAACAAAGAGGAATTGGCAAATTAAGACATGGCAAAAGTGATCTTTTGATGTGTGTTGGGGAAATATTAAATACATCTCTATCCTAGGGTCACAGGCAATGTGCTGCCTACAAAAATTTCCAGTTTTGCTTGTGGGCATGGGAAATTAAAAGCATAAACATAAAACTTAGACTTTCAAAGGAAGTAAAAGATCATGGTGCCTACTCCTCATTCTATGTCAGTACTCTTGCCTGTGATCAAATATGGTTTGGACCACTGTTTTGAGATACAGCTCTTTTGGTTTGCAGCCAAACACAACCTGCTTTCTCACTCTCCCTCTGGCTCCAGGGAGTATGGGAGAGAATTGGAAAGAAAAGGGCAAGAAAACTCACAGGTTGCGATAAAAACTATTTACTAATTAAAATGAAATTATAATGATAACAACAGTAATAACAGAATATACAAAGGAGTTATGCACGGTGCTGTTCCCCCCCCCCCCCCGCCCGATCCCCAGCCTGTGCCAGCCAGTGATCCTGGAGCCAAGACAGTCCTGAAACCAAAACTCCAGAAGAGTGAGCCCCAGTGATCCCTGAGAAAATACCCCTGATTTCTGGTCAGCCCGGTTGATATACTGACGTGACGTGATATGATATGGAATATTTCATTGGCAACCCAAATGCCAGTTTTCGGTTTTTCTATTCACTGCGCTTCTCCCTCCCAGTCCTAATGCAGCTGTGAACCAGCCAAACACGATGGCCTTGAGCTCCAGCAGCAACTAATAACATTAGTACCTTATCAACATTCTTCTCATAATAAATCCTAGACTGAGACTGAAACACAGCTATTCTAACTACTAAGAAGAAAATTAACTCTATCCTAGCAAAACCAGGACAAGCTCAAAGTTAAGTTGTTTCATCTAGTACATTCTATGTTGCAGCTCTGTCTCTGACCTCATTGAAGAAAGGGTAACTGTGGAATATAAGAATAGTTTTTCCTACTGTATCATCATTTTTTTTCAGCACTTATGCTCACAGAATCACAGAAT
>NW_010305835.1:0-1074 GCF_000700745.2 Antrostomus carolinensis
CCAGGGTGAAACCCAGGCTAACCCTGATGTGCCCTCCTTGTCCTCCAAGGAAGGATGTGCAATGCAAAACACAGTGAGCCTGGAGGAGCCAGGATCTCAAGTCACACCACCCAGAAGGCACACACCGTGGAGATGCGTACCATCAAATTTCAGCCTCTCTGAAACAGCAGGCACTTTTCATAGGTTCGTTGGAGTGTTTTCTGCATGATGAAAATAATAATAACCTGATATTTGTTTTCAGTCTCAGGATCCGGCTGTGTTTGGACCTGATTCAGTCTTGGTGAAGACCTCCAAGCATTACTTGAACATTCGCTACACTTTGCTGCCCTACCTGTATACACTCTTTTATAAAGCTCATACTCAAGGAGACACAGTTGTACGGCCACTTTTGCATGAGTAAGTTTACTTGTCAGCCTTTGCAATACTTTTATGAGGAATAAAAAAATCAGACACTATAAATATTGTTAGGGACTTTCTGAACACTGATGTAGTCTGTGAAAATGTACGTTGGAATATATATAGACAACTTCTCAATTAATGAAATACCATTAATGTCTTCTCTGGAGACATTCAAGACCCGCCTGGACGCCTTCCTGTGTGATCTCATTTAGGTTCCTGCTCCGGCAGGGGGATTGGACTAGATGATCTTTTGAGGTCCCTTCCAATCCCAAAGATTCTGTGATTTGGATTGCTGATGATAGTTCCTAAAAATACAGTTACTGCTATATCCTTCTTACGTGCCCAGGTTCTACTCTGATGAAGTGACGTGGGGTATCGATAGGCAGTTCCTGTGGGGTCCCGGGCTGCTTATTTCCCCTGTACTTGACCCGGTAGGTTTGACTGGTTTGGTATCTATCTCATAAACGCTTTATGGGGCACAGGGACATGTTGAGTCACCAGTTGCACTCTTTTCTCTAGCAGGGGACTGCAGCATAAAATCTCCAAGTTACAATATTCCTGTCACTCCTTTATTGCTCTGATTAGAAACAGCTTTCCAGTTCTGAGCCTGTTGTTCACGCTTGTGACAATTCTGTTATTTAAAGGTTATAGCTCCTCTCCCATATATACATTTCC
>NW_010305835.1:1110-7072 GCF_000700745.2 Antrostomus carolinensis
CTGAACAAGCTGAACCACAAATATAGGCTCTGCCATTTCCCTGAGGAACCGAGGAAATTTGCTCTGGTCCTGTTCTAGTCTGAACTCTTCTGTCTCTACCAGACCTGTGAAGTCTATTGGCAAAGCAATTGCAGAGAGCCTTGTTTATTAGTATTAACACAGTTCTATCTCCAGTGCAAATGCTAGATCCTTAGATTCTATTTATTTTTGCATGGGTGCATCACATTATTGACTTGTGGCTGTTGATGGATTCCTAACAAGCCTAGGTTTTGCTTATTTTCTTTTTTTCCCCCCTCCCTCCATTTATTCCTTCCGGTGAGAGCACCCACAGCATATTTTTATCTGTCTCAAAATGGAGAATCTTGCACTTTGTGCCATTAAATCCCACTCCTATCTTCTAGTCCTCTAGGGAGTCAAAGTCATCTGGTCTGATATTCTAATTCACCTTAACTTTGTATCAGCTCTGAATCTCCTTCAGAATCAACTTTTCTTGCTGCATTTCAGCTCATCTGTGATGCAACAAGAAAACAAATAGATGGTGACATATTCTGTGGCAGAATCTTGTAAATAATGATTGTTAATGCCAGTAACGCATATGCCACAGAGAAACACAAAACATTCGTTAAATACATAAAATGAAAGCAAGAATCTGCAAGATGCCAGCCCAGAAAAATGTGCAAATAAAGCTGATCTAGAGATACCTGTGAATATGATCTGAGTCATTGGATTTGAAGCTTTGTGACTTTGGGTTGCACACAGTGAGCAGTGATTCAGTTGTCTCCCAGCAGCTTTGCAGAAATTGTATTTGGATTGCTCTCTTCCTTTCTGGACATTGTTGTAGAAAACTATTTAAGAAAACAGTGTAGAGGAGAAGTATGAATGGTTTTCTCAATGTGAACTTCAATTTTATTGGAAAATCTAGTTTATTCTATAAGTTGCTTTCAAATATTAAGTCATTTCCTTGTCCACCTTTCAGGGTGTAGATGTAATTCAAGCCTATATTCCTGATGCAGTATGGTATGACTATGATACGGTAAGTAAATGCAAATGGAGATATTTTCTGAATGGCTATGTGATGAAATAAGATTGTCAGCCCTCTTTTGGTGACAGAGACCTAAAGTAAAGCCCACAGGAAGGAAATGGTGAGACAGGGGGTGAAGGGTGGTGGGGTAAGTGCATGAATCAACAGGTCAAAGAAAAAGGGCACAGAGGTGTGGAATATAACTCAGGAGATGGGAAGACTGAGTGAAAACTTCAGCAAAGATCATGGTTGAAATAAAATAGAATAATTATAATCACAAGAGTTTGCAATTATCATTTACTACTCTCATTTCTGCAAAGATTCCTGATGCTTTAATGATCCTTTTGATGAGTAAAGAAGGACATTGTTCACATCAACATCCCAACAGGACTTGCTCTCTGCATTGACTGAGCCAAAACTAGTGACAGATGTTGATTTATCACATTAGATCTTATTGATATGCAGTTGTTTTATCTTTATATGCCCTTGGCACAAAGATGTTTACATAACTTAAGCCTTTTTCTAAAATGAAGCATTAAGATAAAGCTCAGGACTTAAGAAAACATTCACAGCAGCGAGTAATGCAACATGCTCTTTCTCTTTTAAATCCCTGTCAATAAGGGGGTAAAAGTCTCAGTGAGAAAACAATGGACCACTATGCACCTGCCAGCAGACAAAATGGGACTCCATTTGAGAGGAGGTTATGTTTACCCTATTCAAAAACCAGCTAACACAACAGTTGCAAGGTATGCTTCAAACCCTGGTGCTTTTATGTGGGTTATTTTTTAAAAATGGGCTGAGGAATTTCAGGTTGTGAATCAGTAGCAGCCCATTGTATTTAGCATCTTCACCTTGATGTATGGGAATAACTGTGAGCCACACCTCACTTCCACAACTCTTTACCTTACAAGTTCCATTAAAAGTTTATTTATAAACTTGCCATGTATTTTAATCCATTGACATGAAAATTAAAGGCAACCAAGGACTAATCTAAGACAGTTCTTGCAGCCCTGTCGAGTGTCACGTTCTTAATGTGAACACCAAAGATGTATTAAAACTGTTTAGGTATTTGATAGACATGTAAGACAAAAAGTCTCTCTTTCCACAGCCGTAAGAATCCCTTGGGACTTATAATTGCCCTGGATGAAAACAATACTGCTTCTGGGAACATGTTCTGGGATGATGGAGAATCTACAGGTGAGCAGTTATCAATAGTAAAAGAAGTGTAATTAACAAAGCATTAATATATACAAGTTTCAGTGTCCTTGCTGATTTCATAGAGCAAGAATAAGACAGTGTTGTAACACACAATGCTTGCTCACATGTCAATAATTTTCCATCACTTTTAAGTGGAAAAATGTAACTATTGCTAATTTTTCTTTCTCATTCAGGTTTCATTATAGCTTTAAATATGTAAAGATTTGGTGCATTAGCATGCTGGCTGTTAAACCATGCTGTCAAGATTGATATATATTCTGGTATCTGTCCAAATTGGTTTCAATGGGTGCAAGAATGCACATAATTAGTGTTCAACATTAAGAATCAGGAGAAAATTAAAAACTTGCACTGTTATTAGTTCTCTGGTATTATTTAAATTGCTTGTGAAAACAGCAGACATTTTATTAACTCAAAAGTACGGTATTGGAGCCAATGTTTTTTTATGCCATCTGGTTTCTCCAGCATACTGGTGCATAAGCATGAGAATAAGTGTGTATGGGCTCTATTTGTCATGTTGCCAACCTCGTCTTTAGTAAAGCTGATGGAGAACTTGTTTACCCCTGGGACAGTCACTCTGATTATGCCAAAGCCTGTCAACATCATCTCTTGTGATCGACTGGCATTGATACTACTTATCTCACCTTTTTTTTTCTGTTCAATTTACAACACACATACCTTTTTGCTTAGGGTAAGATTAAGGTCACAAATTAATTCAACACAAGTTAAAAAAAAAAAAAAAAAGAAAGAGACACAAAACTCTAATTTAAGGTTAAACCTCTATTTTAAGGTTTTGGCTTTCAGTAAAGTTAATGCTTTTGGAATACATATATATCTAAGGAAAGCAGAGTTCATTCTAGAGCAATGGAAAGAACCTTTGCATTATATATCCATAGTTCTGTTCTTCATTTTAATCTTGAGATTAAGGAAATGTTGAAAAATGAAGTATCTTGAACTTTGGGATTTTATGTAGGATTTCTGAGGATTTAGTTAGGCATCCTGTTTCCATTAAACTAAAAGGATTTGGGGTACTTAACTCCTTTAGGCTGCTTTTGTAGCCTTTGTCCTTTATTATATACTTTTTAGAAAAGTCAGCGAGCAGTTTAAAGGGTTATTCGGAAATGATTTTTTGAAGAACTTTTATGAAATACTCAAGCTTGAATTAAAATGATTTCAGGACTTGCATTTGGCAGATTTTATTGTTTTATTTGCAATGAACCATAACATTCAGAGCTAAGGACCTCAGTTTATGGCGTATGCCAGTTAATACTGTTATATTTCAAGTAGACCCAATCTTCTCTAATTCATGATCTACTGTATCCATAGACTGCTGTCAATGGCAAAAGTGTCAGAGTTTTCTTTAGCTACACTGGAATAAAATGTAGGTTAGAAAATAGGAAAATCTGCAACAGTAATAATGTACAGATAAGAATGAAATTGGACTAATACTACCATTGAGTCAAAAATAAATAACGCTACAATATTCTATTATTTAATTTATAATCCTGAAAATTAAATAGACATCCTGCAGACTGTGATTCACGGAGGTATTTTATACACAAGTTGTCTAACTATGCATGCATGTTTTCAGGAGAGATCTTTAGATATTCAGGAGATGACAGATATTTTCCCATGTGAAATAACCTTATCACTGTACATCCACAGGTGATATCTGAATTGGTGCATTCTTACCTCCATCTTCTGATACAACTAATCACCTTCTTCTAGGTACTTAAGTGGTCCAGTTTCTCTGGCTTATCCTCCAGTTGCTAAAAATCTACATTTATCCTTAACCATAATCTATTTTTTTCACTTGTTCAGAGCCCAGGGCTCTGACCCAACTTTCATGAAAGCAAGCAGCTCTTGGGGTTCAAAATTGCATCCCCCTTACCTAATTGCACAGCTCTACATCATGCATTCGACCTGGAGAACTCCCTTGTGTTAACCATACCAATCATATCTCCCAGAAAAACTTCCAAGCCTCTACTTTTTAAAAAAAAATTGTGAAAGTTTTAGATGCTTTTAAGAAATAGAGCTGTGATTTGGCTGATTATTGCTGCCGTAAATATCAAAGGCCTTGGGTGGTTGCTGATATGACAGCTATATGTACTCCTTTGTCAAGACCTAAAATAACAAAGCTGTTGCTGTACTAACTTCTGTTAAGAAACAAAACAATAAAACATCTCATGATTTTATTTCCTGCCCCAAACTTACAGATCACAGTATTTTCAGGGAAATCGTTTACAAGTGCCTTGCAATGACAGTGGGGGTTTTTTTGTACCTGGAAAAAAAAAATGCTACATTGACTCAACTTTTGTATTTCTTTTTTAGATCACAGTATTTTCAGGGAAATCATTTACAATTGCCTTGCAATGACAGTGGGGTTTTTTTTGTACCTGGAAAAAAAAAAGGCTACATTGACTCAACTTTTGTATTTCTTTTTCCCAGTGGTGTGTTATTTCCTCTCTTATGGTACTGTGGCAGAGATTATTCATACTATTGTAATTTTTGCATTGAAAGTACTTGTTTAGGGTATTTATAGGATTAATTTTGAGCCATACATGTACATTTAAGAAGGAATAACAGTCCAAAATTAATGCATTTTAGAAAAACTGATTTCAATGAATTTTTGGAACTTTAAATGAAAATTTGGAAAATTAGATCTCCTGGGAGACTAGCCTAGAGGTAAAAAGAGAAATTTTATTTCTTCAAAGAAACATCAGTCAATATTTGTGTTGCTCAGTGCAGTCTCTGAATGCAGCAGTGATAATAATTAGCAATTTATTGGTCTCTAGCAGTGGCACAGTTCTTTTTTTAATGTCATTCCTTTCTGCACTGCAAGTGTAAGTTCTTTCTTTACCTTTTAGGTACAGTTGAGAGTAAAGCCTACGTTTACTATGAGTTTAAAGTTTCCAATGTAAGTATTTTATTTTAAATGATCTTCTTTTCATTTTCAATTTTTATCAATAGTATCTTCAAAGGGCATTCTTTTCTCCCTCGTTAATTCTCCTGTAAGATTTACTGAGAAGCAAAATATTGACAAAGTCAAAGGAGTCATGTTCAAAATTCTGTAATCTAACTGGGATGAAAATCTGCTATCTGTCTTTTCTTCTCCTAGTTAATATAAGTATCTAAAGAACTGTTTTTTTTTCATATAACAAACTCAGCAGCAATGTTTATTGAACAGGAGAACTATAAAGCATGAGTGGCAGTTAAAACAGAGTGAGAAAAGAGAGGAATGTAGTTTTTGTGATGCTCAAAATATTGGAAATTTGAAAAAAATCTTTATCTACTGTGAAAATATGGCTGAATGTCTCTAAAGAGTGAGTGGAAGAACTGCACCTTGACTGAACCCACAGAATCTACTTCTTTATTATTTTTAATTTTTTTTGTTTAACTGAAACTACCTTGCCAGGGTTAATTTATGGCAGAGTGAAGTCCAATAGTTTTCCTATTAATATTGATCAGAGATACCATATTATTTGGATTCCTTGTCATATGGTAACATATTTCTTTTGTCTAAAAATAGTATCTGCTAAAGGTATTCTTTCCCTTGCCATGATGAAACAGCAGGGCAGCAACTCAGAGAGGATGCACAGGGACATGGGAGTGGAAGCAGAGGAATAAAAAGTGGAAGCACAGGCATTTGTTATTTTTTTTTTTTTAAGCACATGTAAACATATAATAATATGTTAATAATAATAATAATAATAATAATAATAATAA
>NW_010305835.1:7139-11777 GCF_000700745.2 Antrostomus carolinensis
TAATAATAATAATAATAATAATAATAATAATAATAATATAAACATATCCTTTGTAGACAAGAAACCTCAGTTACTATTGGAGTTTGAAACTCTTGTAGCCAAATCATCAGTCGACTGTAATGATGTTGAATTAAAAATTAACATAAAGTTTCACATGGAGAATAGTAAGAAAGTTCTAAACTGGCATAGGTGACAGCCATGGTACAATTCTGCTCTTTGGACTCTTAATCTAACAATAACTAATGCAATTCAATAAGAACAGGTATTGTTATATCAGGAAAAGTGGATATGGACCTTCATTTATTAGATCCCAGCAAGATCACGGTTGAGTAGAGGTCAGCTGCCCCATTACAAACATGTGCCAGCCTTTTCTTATTTCTGAAACAAGCGAAAAAAAGAAGCTAAAAGACAACTATGAAGCACAGTATATATATGGTAGAAAAGCATTATGGTGATAACAACAAGTAGGGCAATAATTAATATGTTAGGGAAAAGGTATTGGCCTACTTTTTGCTGCAGTATGAAGATCTAAGATTAGAAAAAAAAGTTAAATCAGGAGGATTTTTGACAGATTTTTTAATGAGAATGTGATCACTATATTATTTTTCAGAATGTTCTGCAAATGGATGTTATAAACAGCAATTATACTAATCCAGACAACTTGAAATTTGAAGAAATCAAGATATTGGGATTGGCCCATGATATAACACAAGTTTCTACATCTCAGAGAGGTGTGGAAAAATCTACGCGTGACATCACCAATTATCCTTTACAAAAGGTAAAACAAGAGCAGGAAAATGGCAATCTTTGAAATTGCATTACCTTTATTTTATATGTTGCTAAAGACAGTACTCAGTACTGATATCATTTTAATAGAGTACATTGTGTATTCTATTGCAGAGCAAAAATACAATTGCATTCAACTCAACTGGCCAGACAGAGCATCTCGGTTTTGCTGTCAGACCCTCAGTACAACAGAAAGTTTAATTATGCAGTTATTCGTGTAGCAACATTTAATTTCTAAGAGGAGGAATAGCTTTGCGATTTTGTTTAATATCGGGGGAGAGTAACAAATATTTATGTTTTGGATGACTATTTATGCATTGATTTTTAAAACAAAATCAAGCACAATGTTTAAACCTCCTTTATCACTTAATAATGGGTTTTTTTAATAGGATGAGTACAGGCAAACAGCAACACAATGTATTTATGTGCAAACCAAGAAAAGGTGCTGCTGCTAGTGGGCAGCTTTCATGAAAGTGCTTTCCCACAGTAAATACAGTGCTGACATTGCTTTGAACTTACTTTGTATACCCTCTTTAATTATTACAAGCACTTCAGTTACCTGTTATCTCAGTTAATGAATCAAAATAAAAATATTTTACCTTTTTCTGACCTCTTGCATTCATATTTCAAAAGGTGAAGGAGCTGTGTCCTTATCTTTATTCTTCTTTGCTTCCAAGGAAGCTGTGGGCTGGACTCAGTTGGTTTTTTTTAGATTTTTAATTGTTCAGGTTTTATCTGCAAGAGTATCAGTTGTGTGTATTTGTAAAAGTGAGACTATAGCAAATGTTACAAGACGGGGTTTTTTGTGAGTTGTCATGAAGCAAAATGCGCTGTTCCTAAGGACCAACATTTCTGCTGAGTGAAGGAAAGATGGATGTGCTGTGGGGTTTAATAACTGGGTTTTGTTTAATATTTTACAGGTTGCTCATATAACAGGACTTACGCTTGAACTGGGAAGAACTGCCACAGTAACATGGAATCAAGAACGGAATTACGGTGATAGGTTTAATTGTGATCCCAGTCCTGATCCAACACAAGAAAAATGTGAACAACTTGGCTGTGTCTGGGAAGTAAGCAAAAATTATTTCTCTAAATTAATGAGACAGAAATGTTTCCAGAATCATAGATTTCTCGAGATTGAGCTGAAGATCACAGATATAGGAAAATAAAATCCCCTCCATAGCGCGAGGATTCCGTTTCCTGACTGAACTATTTGTGCAGCCTTGACTGTATTGTTTGATTATATCTCATTTAGTGTAGAGATCAATGGGTTCTGTATGACTTCTTTATTGTTCACTAGTTGGATTCAATTTTTCCCCAAATTCAACATTTGACAACTATCTGATAAAAACAGGAGCTTTGGATTCCATGCTAATAACAAATCAAAAAATACAGCAGGCCAGTGTAGTTCACTAATGTGTAACTTATTTCTGTTTGCAGCCAGTAACATCAGAGATGGATGTTCCACCCTGCTATTACAGCTCCGACAACGCTTACTCTGTAGACAAAGTAGAATACACCTCATCAGGTTTGACAGCCAACCTCACCTTAAACAGTGACAAGATCAGAGCTAATTCAAATTTCACCACACCAATTAGCACACTACGCTTGGAGGTGAAATATCATCTCAACAATATGCTGCAATTTAAGGTACTGTCATTCCAGGATTTCTATGGTGTGTAACGTCCCATTGTTAAAAATAGTCTTATTTATGGAAATTATAAGGGCTTTTTATAGTCAACTTTATATTACAGACAGTAGCACCCCCTTGCCTATATAAGTTTCTCCTTCTAACCAAGTAGTGGTGAACTTAACTCACAAGTTAAATTGTTGCTCTTAACTCACCTCTTTTTTTTGTCCTGTAATTCAGTATTCAGTTATACAATGAAATTATATAAATCAAAGGTCTAATATCAATGTACATGTGTAATATAAACCAGAAACTCTGGAGCTAAAGACATTTTATTAGTATACAGGTATATTTCTCTATAATCATTATCATGACTGTACATTTATTTTTGCATTAATTATTCTACTTCTGTTCTAAAATTTTAAATACACTATTGTTTAGACTATAATTTATTACTGTACATTTAATAATATAGAAGTAAGTGCAATGCCTTAGAATGGTCAGGCATCAAAAACTAATTTCTGTCAGCTTTCAGAATACAGAAAACTTTAAAAAAATCTCTTAAAGTTGGCTAAAAGATTAATCAGGAAGGTATTTACCATAATTATACACATCTACTTTAAATATAGGTATATACTGTAAATTCACATATAAAAATTATTAGACAAGTCATTATTGATCCAAAATAAATCCTTATGGTTAGGGTTTTTTGTTTGTTTTTTTTTTTCCCCAAACCAAATACTGTGAAAGAATTGGTTAAAGAATTTGTATTGAAAGAAAATAATCATCTCAGCAAGTGTTTTCAGCAATTTTCTGTATTAATTTTAATTAGATTTTAGATTTTTAGATTTTTATCACTCTAAGTAAGATTTCAAAAAACTCATTCCTTGAAATGAATTGATTTTTACCTCACAGATTTATGATTATCAAAACGCACGATACGAAGTCCCAATACCACTAAATCTTCCAAGCTTCCCAACAAGCACGGACAAGGAACGACTCTATGAAGTATCAGTTCTGGAGAAACCCTTTGGTATACAGATTCGACGTAAGAGCACGGGAACTGTCATGTAAGCCATAATAATTTTGTTTTATTTCACTTGATTTTGTTTGCTCTTTTCAAGTCAAACCACTTTCTTGTGTAGTACGTTTGAAATGCCTCAAGACTGGCTTTTGTATCCTTCCCATGAAATGGTTCTATCTGCCAAATGCCAGATGCTGCTCCGGTGGAGATGCCCTCAACATTGCATTGTATGAGAGCACTGACCAGGGGGAAAACGGAGAAGGTTTTCCTGAGCAATATTCTTTTTTTCTCAAAATTATCTAAGTTTTTTCCCCTCATCATAATCTGACACTGATGTTAGCTGAACAATGATGTTAGCAGTTGCGTGTTACAATTTTTATCAACGCCCCCCCCCCGCATCCTTATGTCATTTTTTAAGTTATCTGCAAGCTAAGTTCCTTTTTACCAACCAGAGTAATCATTCAAGCTGCAGTTCAGCCTCCTGGAAGGATGCAATTCTTTGGCAAAGCACCATCAGGTTGCAATTTGGTTTCTGCACCAAACCAAAGGTGCTGATTTACAACAAATGAGAGCTACAAATCAAATTTCAGTGTAATCTGCACAAAAAGTCCAGTGAACTGTAAAAAGCATGTTATTTACTATATTCCATGTGGCCCCAAGGGTCGGTCTGGGAGGAAAATATACAGTCATACTCTCCTGAACCACATTTTCTCACTAAATTACCAAAATATGAAGCAACTTGCCATGCATGATGCCTGTGCATAATATATATTGCTCTAGAGAGATGCAAAGGAGTTTGTGTCTCTAAACTGTGTATCACCTTCTTAGACATCCTCATTTCATGTGCTCTAAGTTTCCTTGATAACCATAACAGTTTTATTCCACTTTTACTGAAGAGTGAGATTTTCAGAGAAAAGAGAGTAGCCTAAAAAAAAGTGTCTGCCAGTTTGAAGATGCTATATTCTTGGTTTTATTTTCCTCTTTCCGTTTTAGCTGGGATTCGCAGCTGCCGACCTTCACATTCAGTGACATGTTCATTCAAATTTCTACCCTCTTACCATCCGACTTCTTATATGGATTTGGAGAAACTGAGCACAACATGTTTGTACGTGACTTCAACTGGAACACCTGGGGAATGTTCACAAGGGACCAGTCTCCTGCTGTAAGTAGAAGCCAATGTGTAATTCTGGATCAATGA
>NW_010305835.1:11797-12021 GCF_000700745.2 Antrostomus carolinensis
GTCTTTAAAGTGCAGTGGATGTCTGCTGGTACTGGACACACCTATTGGCCTTGATCATATTTATCATGGTTTATAATTTGCATGGTGTCTCAATGGCAACAGTCTTCTCTAAACCTATTTGTAACCAACAAGACCAATGTGTGGAGCTCAGGCTCCAAGTCAGATGTCAGAAGACAACAAATGGCTTAGAAATAACAGCACATTCCTCTTTATATATATATATA
>NW_010305836.1:0-13156 GCF_000700745.2 Antrostomus carolinensis
CCCCCTTTTTTATTTCAATTTTTAAAAAATAACCTAATTTGGCCTATCCTCATGCAGAGTTATTTTCTGGACTGTTCCTCACTGACCATTCATGTTGTTCATCATGTATTATCAAATAAAAGGACAACAGTTCCCACCAGGATGTCTGTGCATTTCAGTAGATCAGATGCCAAAATCTGTTCAGTTATAAAGACATTTTAATAATCAGCTGCACTAGTACAGCCTGCTCTTTTTAGTATCATGCCATAAATTATCTATATGGTTTCTGCACATGTGCTTTCCTGTTCATAGTGCTTACACATCAGGTATTTAAACAATAATTTGGTGAGTAACAGAGATGCATAATTAGTATTATAAGTGTGAAGGTGTAGCATAAAGATAACAAGTTGATCAGTTCTATGCTTCTGCAGATGAGGTTCTCCTACTTTTACCCTTAATAAGTACATCAGGTTAGTGGGTCAGAGTGTTAAAGTCATAATCTACTTTTTGTTTCTTCATTCTCTTCAGGATAACTCTGTTCTTCTTCTTATATATCTCATTTATATCTTTTCCTGTTAGCAAATATTTATTTATTCTCTTCTTATTTCACATAACATTCACATAACCAAAGACACCATCTTACTCTGTTACTTTTTTTTTTTTTTTTCCTCTTTCATTTCCCTGTGGATATCAGGCTACCACTCTGAAATAACAGTTGCTTCCTATTACTAGTGTAATAAGAACATGGTAGTAGCAATATAAGGTTACACCAAAAGGAAATTTATGGAATTCAAGTTTTTTTCTTTAAAACAGTCAGTCACAGTAAATCAAAGTTACATTTTTGTCCAGTTTAAACGTGGAGTAAACCTGCTGACAATTCAGGACTGAAATGGACTCCAGACTCAGCTGAGAATTATACAAAATAGATGTCCTTGCTTTTTATTGCTTGTCATTGAAGTATGGTTTATGTATACATGCATGAACAGATTATTGCATGTGTTCTGAACTGTTCACAAGAGCAGAACTGTTTCCTCTCTGGTGGAGAAGTGAGACTCACTCACCAAGGACATCCAAAGCTCTCAGCTACACCTTGGAGGATACTCACCATAAAACTTCTTCATTATCATAGTTCAAATCTTTAAAACATGTCTTAGCTTTGATAACTGCATTCCACTTCAATCAAGTGGAATGTTTATGATGAGTCTGCTACTTATTGTACCAAACATCCCCCTGTTCTCCCTCCTTCTTCATCTTTGGTGTCCACAGGGCTGTTTCCATCAATTTTCTCACTCATCTCTCCCATAGCTGCTGCAGCATTTTTCATCCTTTCTTAAACATGTTTTTGCAGAGGCACCATCAGTGTCTGTTTTGGAGCCAGCTGAAGCCATCTGGAACTGATAATGTCTGGCATGGGCAGATGCTGGCCTCTCCTCACAAAGGTCAACTGTGCAGCCTCCTGATGCCAACACCTTGGCACCTACACTCAACATGTATTAACTGGCCACATTTAATAAAAAAAGTTGAAAACTGATAACTCTACTTTTTAAAGATATGGATACCATAAAAACTTTTTTTTTTTTTTTTTTTTTTTCTCTGAGGATGTTATAGCACACTTTTAGGAACATGACAGTATAATTTTCAGCGTTGCTAGTGACGCGGATACCTAAAACCTGAGAATACCAGACAACAGGTAAGTAACATTGTTCACTCTGCAGTGTTTTATGTTTTGGAAAAGCTAGAAAATTAATTAAGGTAACATTTCACCCACCTATTGTCAAAATGTTTCATTACTCACAAGAAGATTCTTAAAAGGCTTAGCAACGTTTCCATTTAGATTTGTGCCAGAGCTGATGCAAGCTGCCATTGTAAGCGATAATGCCGCCATTAATGAAATCTACCACTAGCTTAAGCAGCGTGCAGCTCACTGCACTGTTAGTTGTTAAATGATGTAATACAGCCTTTTAAATGTGAACTCATTATTATTAGTATGGTCTTTCTTATACAACCTCTCCCCTTTACATGGAGGTACATGTGCACACTTAAACACAGGGAAGAATTCATAGCTATAAGCACCTCCAAAACCAAATACTTAAAGTTTGTCACATAAAAATCCATAATAACAAAGATTCATTGGAAATAGCCCTGTGACATCTGAGACAAAAGTAGAGTTCTTATGTCTCAGGACTATGTAAAATGGGACATGCTTTATCTGCTTTTTAAAATTTTTATTATATAGAAATAATCAACACAATAAAGTATATAAGGAAATTTTTCTTACTTTGGAGAAAGATTTCATAGCAGGTACAATTTTCATACTGCTATACATGGAGAGTGAATTTTCTGTGGATTAGAGAAAAGTAAGAAAATGCGGGTTTTATGTTTGATTTCATAAGACTTTGAAAGGGGAAGATTTCTAATTTTGTTTTATGATCCTTCCCCATGAGCCAGTTCTGGATGTCTACTGATAGTTTAAAGACTGTGAGTTCACTCCAAAAAAGTTATACCCTCAAGTTAGGCCACATGAGAAAGGAGAGCATATTCACATTTTATTTACTTTCAAGATCTTTCTAATTTGTTTATTTTTGTGTTTGTTTCAGCCCGAGTGATGTTAATAGCATAGATCATAGAATTATAGAATGGTTTGGGTTGAAAGGGACTTTAAAGATCATCTAGTTCCACATTCCCTGCCATAAGCAGGAACACCTTCCACTAGACCAGGTTGCTCAAAGCCTCATCCAACCTGGCCTTAAACATTTCCAGGGAGGGGGCATCCACAACTTCTCTGGGAAACCTGTTCCCGTGTCTGACCACCCTCACAGTGAAGAACTTCTTCCTAATATCTAATCTAAACCTCCCCTCTTTCAGTTTAAACCCATTTCCCCTTGTTTTGTCATTAATTGCCCTTATGAAAAATCCTTCCCCAGCTTTCTTGTAGGCCCCCTTCAGGTGTTGGAAGATACATTGACTTAAGGTAGTACACTAAAATTTTGTCAGCTGTTTTCTACTACACAGTATTTGGGAAAGGGGAAGAAACATACGGTGAGAAATAACTGATAGTTTCTCTCAAATACTGGTACTCTCTTCCTCTAGTAAGGTGAAACTCATCCCTCGTCCAAAGATTAGTGTATGGGATTCCAGCAACCTTCTTTCATCTGACTTAATGGGAATCAGTATACAAGAATCCATATATTTGTCCTTAACACCCAGGACTGTGTTGGGAAATATCCTAATGGAGACAATGAGAAATGGGAAGTTCTTATTGCATCCTGTTTCACTCTTCCAGCACACAAAAGGTTTGGGGTGTTCTATTCCTTATATAAAACATCAAATATGTGTTCAGTGTTCTGTTAGAATAGAGCTTAGTATGTCTCTCCACACGTCTGCAATGAACACTCAGGACAGAAATTACTAAACAGGGGGAACAGAGTGATGAAATCTGGCCCTGTAAATATTTTACATTTTAATAATCTTTAAATTAAAATAGTTCCATCTTCTTGACAAAAGGTCATATTCTGATATTCTTTTGAGTGTTAAATAACTGCTTGAATCTACAGGAAGCCTTATTTTTATTTCAATAATTATCTTTAATTATTATATTTTATCTTGTTTGATGGATGACATTGAGCCCTTATACAAAAAAGGCAAGAGAAATATTTGAAAGTCTGAAGATGTGCAACAGACTTACATTTTCATCTAAAGACTATATTCATAATTGCAGCTCAAGAAGCAGGTGGCTGCCTGGTCCTTTGAGTTCAGTCAGGGCAAGAGGAAATAGGTATTCTGATCATATACAATTAGTAAAAGAGAAGGTCAGGGAAGCCAAATACATAGTGCATAAAACAGTATTTGTTTATCCATCTGCCTTATTTTTTTCCTCTATCCAGAGATTAAGGCATATACACATGCTACATTGAGCATCCTAGAGGAACAATTGCAAGTAACTATCTTTTTTTAAGCATTGTCAATTTCCTTTTGTAATTACTGAAATAATTAAGAATTTGTGACAGTTATGTTCTGAATTAATGGCAAAGAAATGAGCTGTAACACAGAGAATGCTCTATTCCATTGCCTACAACATGCTTTGGGAGAATTATTTGTATTATGCTTATGCTCTTTTCTGCAAATATCATAAGTCTGACTGGGTGCAGTGATAATTAAAAAGTGAACAAACTTACCTATTTGGCTCATCTGAGAAGCAAAGGAACTCTAAATTACCCAATTTAAAAGTGGGTATACTTCATTTACTACCACATGATGTTGGCTAGGTGCTGCATGCCCATATAGTGATAGTAGGAGTAGTCTTAAAGTAGGACATATTTCTGGAGCAGGATTAAGCACCGTTGTCTACTGTCTTGTGGGATAATAGAGAAAGGGAACTGATTATTGTTTAGATTTTCTTTTTTTAGATTTTTTTTATAGTTAAAAGATCACATTTTGCTTTAAAGATGTAGCTGGCACTTGTCAATCTTCACCTAGGTCTTTGCCCTTCCTTTGATGACAAAAACCTTACAAATAAAGCTAATTCCTGTGGCAACCTCTTTACCATGGCCTTAAGGTCTGAATCAAATGTAATTTCCTGTCAGATGCTGAAGACAGTAATCCATACTAGTTTCGGAGATGTTGGAACTGGAAGGGAAGCAAAGTCCTCTATTGGAAGGTGCATATATTTCTGTTGCATATCCTCCTCATTTGCCTAGGAATATTTTCTTTTTATTTCCCTTGTTGAAGTGAAAGAGGAAATTTATCAAGTCAACACCTATTTATCCTTCTGAATGTCAAAACTGTCAAAAAGAAAGTTTATAAAATGTTATTTTTTTAATTAGAATTGTTAGCCATTAATCACATGTGCATAAGAAGATACCTTAAAATGAGGATGAGCTGCCAAGTACTGAAAATAAAATGATATTATAGTGTAGAAATGTTACAAACTAAGACAGACATATTTTCAACATTTGCTGCTGCACACTTGAAAATGAATTAATGAAGCTGACTTCACGGCCCTTGAAGTTCAGGAATGACAGTGAGTCTGTTGTCTTCTGACAGAATGGAAATTTAAGTTTCACTGTATGCATTAATATATTGTGATTTCAGAAGTAGCATCACATTCCTAGAGAACAAAATATTCTTTACACAGCTAAGTACAGATTGGATGTAGGAGAAGTCTGTGAAATCATCTGCAACACAAAACATAAGAAACAAGTTGCAGAGAACTGGCTTTATCAGAAGAAAGCATTGATGCCTGTTCAAAAGTTAATGAAAAATAATGTCTAAATACTTACCTTCAGGCTGAGGAATAATAGCAATTTCTCATCTAAAAAAGTCATACCACATTGGTGGAGTCAAATAATGTTAGAACACAGGAGTCAAGGATTTTGAAAATAAAAAATTTCTTTAATATATAAATTATTATACTGACCTTAGCAGTCATATGCACTGAAGGCCCATTAAGGTGTATTTATGCCTTTGCCTACACCACACTTCCAAGTTAGTGAAGATGGAATTAGATTAAGGATGTTTGTCTACATAATTCTTAGGATTTTGGCCGTATAGTTGTCTTCGTCTTTGACTGTTATACTTAATACAGACCTCAAGGATAAGCACAATAATGTCTTCCTACCTTTCTTTAACTAGGAGAGAAACAGTACTTTAGACCCCAACGTGCAGCCTCTGGAGGAACCAAGCATTTTGTTCCATCTCAATCCAACATATTACATATAAGAATTAATATTGTTGTTAGAGCTTTCGAAGGCCTTCTTATTATGCACAATAATTTTAATGGAAATACATTAGCCTAGGTTTCCCTAGCATAAATACACAATTTCTAATAAAATTGCATTGTTTCACATTAAATCTGTCAGGGTCACTTTTCTATTTAGAATAATAAGGAAAGCTGCCTTCTTGCGTTCCAAAACATAATTTGCAGAAGCTAATCTTTAATGAAATATGGAAGAAGTGCAAAATTATTATCTACATTCTAAGCTGTCAACACTTAAATTATAGGAAAAGAGGACAGAAAGCAGCTATTTATCCACTCTGATTTAGTAATGCTTTTCTTTTTTTGCACCTGTGTACGTAGTGTTCAGGATTAGCATACAGAGAGAAAAAACATTAGTAATCATTTATAAATTATGCTTTTATGGAAAAAAATGCTAAACAAAAATAAAAAAGAATAAAACTGAAACTTCACAGTTCTTGAATGAAGTCGGAAGCGAAGATGAGGTCTCAACTCACTACTGTTCACTGAGCTACTGAAAATGACTGCCTCTATCTCCAGCTAATCACCAGAGCCAAAGAAGACAGCAAAAATTTTACGTACCTACAGAATCAATGACTTCTGGGAGCATATATGTATCTCTATGAAATCCATAATAGCCCTTTCTGACCCATATATATTAATTGCATGCTTTAATGGAAAGTATTCCACATGAAACAGGGACTTGTCTTCTGCTCATATGTTGACTGTAAATACAACTATCAAGGATCAGTAAGAGTTGCTATATGAGGGAATTATGCACCGAATGGTTTTTGGTTTTTTTAATTTTTATTTTCACAGATTCATGTCTTTCCAGTTCTCCAGATTACATTTAAAATTAGTTTAAGGTATGTACATAAATTCCTCCATAGAGTGAAGATTAGCAAGTAGTTCAAGATAACCTTTGATCAAACCCAGTGAAAGTGATGCCTGAAACAGCTGGTAAAATTTGTCCTCTTTAGTTGTTGTCTTACCTCTACCAAGGATCTGGTCAGAAAATATGCTCCAACATTCTGCAGGACTGACTCTACACATCCATGTCATGGGTTTACTGAGAGGGAATTCAAACATTGTGAGGAAAAATGTCAAAGCCCTTTTTTGTTTGGAAAACAGAATAATTCATAAAATGGTTTGAGTACTTTAGATTACAGTCATTGTAAGAGCTCAGTGCTGTTGGTAAGTGGTGTCTATCCAGCATATATATAGGTAGACAATTCTCAAGTGAAACTGGACTTACATTCTTTGACTGATTAGTAAGGTTTACACTGCAATTTCTGAGACAAACCAAAATAAAGACCAAACAACTGCCCCTCACCAAACCAAAACCAAATCAAACCAATCAAACAAAAAAAGGTCACAAAAACCCTAAAACCCAAAAAGTAAAATTGTAAACAGTATGTGGTTTCTTTGTTTAATGCTACTGGATGATTTAAACACTAAAGTTTGATTGATGGCTTCCAGTAGAAAAAATGATTGGCAGCAGCTGTCACTGCTAACAGAAGAATATGAAAACAAACAAGCAAGAGTAAAGAAAGATATCTAGAGTACGTTTCCTTAGGTAAAATTTTGATCATTTATCCTAGAGACAAAATAGTGACACAGATTCAACTTTTATTAGAAGGATGAGCAGTAGTGAGATATGAGGAAGAAAAAATTAAAAGGGAACTACATATCAAAGCTTTCCAATTGTGTTTATAACACCTTAGAAAACATTTTTAAATGCCTGTAAACAGCCACCAC
This sequence comes from Antrostomus carolinensis, assembly GCF_000700745.2. NCBI lineage: Eukaryota > Metazoa > Chordata > Aves > Caprimulgiformes > Caprimulgidae > Antrostomus > Antrostomus carolinensis. The sequence goes on from NW_010305836.1 coordinate 7,472, forward strand.
CATTTTTTACTGGATGTTCCATTAAATTTAACAAGATGATTCCCAGATCATAAGAGATCTGTGTTTATTATTCTAGCTGAAATGAAATGCATTTTCTCAGTCACCTTTCTTAGTAATTTCTAATTTCTGACCTTAGGATAGAAAAATTTATTCAGAAAACATAGGTGCTCAGAGGATATAAAACTCCAGTAGTTTCAAAATCTGTTTTAGGACTACTAGCATTAAAAGTTGAAAATAATTTTTATCTAAAAAGATCATTCAGATCTTTTCTGTTCTGTTCAGAAAATTGGATAGTGTTGTTTAATGCCACTTACATTAAATATTAACAGTTTTCTGCAACTGCACTAAACTAGAAGTAACAGTAACAAAAACATTTTATAAATTATTTATGTGTAAATTCATATATTATCCCAAAACCCAGACTAATGACAGCAGCTTTAAAAAGAAAGATTTAAAGCTTTAAAATAAAAGGTTTTTTGTTGTTTTTATTTTTTTTTTTGTCTCTCCCCATACGTTTTGTCAGATAACTCTTGAAAAGAAATATTTTTTTATATCTGATTTTCATGTTTGGTTATATTTCTATGTCTGGTTTTTGTTTTTGATTTTTTTTCAAGTTTTCACTAATTCTTTTAACAAATTTTCAAATTGAAATGTGAAACACTACCTCACTTAGGCCTTTCACTTAATTGCTCTTGACCAATATCTGTTATTTTGGTGTTTGCATCTTTCACTGATCTGCATCTATATTCATTTCTTTGAGTCAATATTTCCTGCATTTAGTTTCACCCTGGCTCCTAATGAAAGTCAGTGATTTTTATTTATTAATGGGTTGGTATTAGACATTTTAACAATGTTTAAGTACATAACACGTAAAATGTTTTGGATTTTTTTTTAAAGTTAATTATATACCTATCTTGTGTTACCTCTGCTCACATAGGTATTTGAATATCTTAAAAATCTGACCTTTTCTAGAATTTTCCTTATAACTTTAGTTGTGTAAAACAATTTCCTCCATCCTTCCAAAAGACTTATATTTCTGTAGTGATTCTAAAAGAATGGGTACATGAAACCTAGAAATTAAACAATATATTCCATTTCTGGTTGCTTAAGCTTTCCCAAGTTCTTTTTTGACAATAATTTTTAATGCTCTTTTTATTTGAGTCTGTACAGATCATACATATCAGAAAATAGCAATGCAGAAGGAGTAAAAAAATGCAAGTAAAATCTACAGTGTTACAAAAGCAAATTATTGACATGTTGTTTACTGACAGCTTCTGTAGCTTATTTTTGCCAATGTAACAACGAAAATAATACTGTATGAACTGTACCCAGTGTTAAAAAGTGTTTATATCAAGATCTGAACATTATTTAAAGGTATCTGCCAACAAATTATTCAGAAAACTAGGACACTAAATACTATCACAGAGATTTAAAAAAAAATAAAAATAAAAAAGCATCAGCAATATCTTTTGGAGGCAGAGACTCAAGATGGACATTGCAAGAAGGGACTTACTATCCAAACCTGCACAAGAAAGCACAATGAGTTTTCATTTTAAAGGTTGAGTGCTTTTTTATTCAAGAATGTTCTTGCAACCCCCACAAACCAGCGGATACTAGGAAAAATTAAATTCTGTGACCTGTAAGCAAAACCACAAAAACAATAAGGTAAAAACAACTATCAGGTATAAAGGGATTTTAGCAAGAGGTGATTTAACTTGGAATGGCCTATGAACTAAAGCAGGCTTTTGCTGCAGTCCAGCCTTGCCTGTCTTCAGCCAATCTACCACAACATTGTCAGAGAGAAATACTGCTCCTCCTGTGGAACATATGAGTTTGGCATAATAATTATTGACGTAATAATTTTTCATGTTTTATCTTTGTTGTTCTTTTACTCACAGTGAACACAGGTCTCAGCAAAACAAAGTTCCAGAGACGACTGTCCTAATGCATCTGAATTTATAACCTTAATATCCAATTAAAATGTGACAAAAAGTGTACAATCAAACAATTTATTAGAAAAGTTGTTGGCCAACACACGATGGTTTTCCTGCTTTCCAAGATTGACTTAATGAAGTCTTAACAGAGCACTGAAAATGTGTTGTAAAGAAGTCTGGAGAGAAGAAGAAACAGATTTTAGTAGTTATTTAAAAAAAGGAAAAAAAAATCAGGAGAAATTAAAAACATACTTCTATAGTAACTCAGTGACTCATTCTCTTTTACAGTGTTCCTATATTGCATTAGAGCTTTTCAAGAGAAAAACAGTTCATAAAAGTACTCCTGTTAATGTCATGCTGAGGCAATTTAGTTCAACCAGACACATTTGCTTCATGATAAATATTTAAACGTGGAAGAACTGAACTAAAAGTATAACATGAGAGCACAGCACAGTTTGAAATAGAGTGTTTGGATGTTTAACGCTTTAGTAAGAAGACTTGAGGGGTGACTTCAGTGCTGTCTACAACCCCCCTCAAAAGGGCCAGTGGAAAGGGATTTCTTCTCTCTAATGTTTGGTGATAGGTTAGAAGCATAGAATATTTTGGTTGGAAAAGACCATTGCGATCATCTAGTCCAACCATAAAACTAGCATTGCCAAGTTCACCACTAAACCATGTCCATAAGCACCATATCTACACATCTTTTAAATACCTCCAGGGATGGTGACTCCACCACTTCCCTGGGCAGCCTGTTCCAATACTTGACAACCCTTTCAGTGAAGAATTTGTTCCTAATATCCAACCTAAACCTTCCCTGGTACAAATTAAGGCTGTTCCCTCTTGTCCTATCAGTTGTTATTTGGGAGAAGGATGTAAACACATGGCTTAAAACTGCATCAGGGGAAGTTCAGATGGGATATTAGGAAAAAGGTCTCCACTGAAAGGGTGGTCAAGAACTGGAACAAGCTCCTTAGGGAGCTGGTCATGGTTCCAAGCCTGTTGGTGTTCCAGAAGCATTTCAACACCTTTAAATATATAGTTTAACTTTTAGGTTGTTCTGTGTGGAATCAGGAGTTGGACTTGATCCTCATGAGTCCATTCCAACTCAGGATATTCTATGATTCCATTGTTAAGGAGTAACATCCTTGCATAAAGCAGTGGCTTTTCATGAATTAATAAATAAAATTGTACCACTAGCCAATTTTCATATAATATGTAATTTAAATGGTCAAAAAATAAACTTAATTTTTAGTTTTTCTTTTTAAAAATTTATAACTACAGGAACAAAGACAGTTCACCAAAGAAATGATGAATATACTCCATTTCAGGTGAAAGAGAAAACAAAATTCCTTTGACATTTTCCAAGTTTAAAAATGTTGGGACACTTTTATTTTTATTTAAGAAACTTGCCTTCTAATTCTTGCAGAATAAAAATGCTTTATGAAATACCTGTATACTTGTTATGCTTCTAAAGGAAACTTAATTTTTGCCTTAATATGTCAGAAGTTATTAATAATTAAGCTTTCTGTATCACCTCCATAGCTTCAGTATATCCATGATCAATGTTGTACTTGGGGAGTTTGAGTTTATTAAGTGGAATACTTTTTCTGATTTTTTTTTTTTTCTTTCTTCTTATTTGCTGCAGCATAACAGGATATAATCCTTAAATTACTGTTTTTAGAAAGTATTCGTTTCTGGACCTAATAACCAAATTCCCCATAAGTTTGAATCAATGTTATTCAAAATAACAGCTTGTATAGTAATCATAGAATCACAGAATCACAGAATCACAGAATGTTGGGGATTGGAAGGGACCTCGAAAGATCATCTAGTCCAATCCCCCTGCCGGAGCAGGAACCTAAACAATTTTACACAGGAAGGCGTCCAGGCAGGTCTTGAATGTCTCCAGAGAAGGAGACTCCACAACCTCCCTGGGCAGCCTGTTCCAGTGCTCTGTCACCCTCACTGTAAAGAAGTTTTTTCTCAAGTTTAAGCGGAACCTCCTGTGTTCCAGCTCACACCCATTGCTCCTTGTCCTATCGTTGGGCATCACTGAGAAGAGCCTGGCTCCATCCTCATGACATTTGCCCTTAACATAGTTGTAAACATTGATTAGGTCTCCCCTCAGTCTCCTCTTCTCCAAGCTAAAGAGACCCAGCTCCCTCAGCCTTTCCTCATAAGGGAGATGCTCCACTCCCTTCATCATCTTGGTGGCTCTGTGCTGGACTCTCTCAAGGAGTTCCCTGTCCTTCTTGAACTGTGGGGCCCAGAACTGGACACAATATTCCAGATGCGGCCTCACCAGGGCAGAGTAGAGGGGGAGGAGAACCTCTCTCGACCTACTAACCACACCCCTTCTAATGTACCCCAGGATGCCATTGGCCTTCCTGGCCACAAGGGCACAGTGCTGGCTCATGGTCATCCTGCTGTCCACCAGGACTCCCAGATCCCTTTCCCCTTCACTGCTAATGTGTCTAGGAATCAAAAATCTAGTAGAAGTAGATATGTGTAACAGCCTAAAATGGAAGCACTCCAACTAATGCAAAATTCTTTGTTTGCCCTGCATGAAATGGCAGAAGAATTTTTGTGGATTTACACCATATTTGAGGTTTTTTGGTAATTCCCAAGTGGGCTGCAATATGCTCTACAACATTGTTGTGTGCTTCTAAATCAGCCTTCAAACAACAAATTCAAAAGCATAAGAATAATTTAAAATTTATATTATCACACTTCTCCATTACAAAGACTGTCAGGGAGCTCACTTCACTTTCAACATAGAAAAAATTACTTTTTTGATTATTCTGATGGATTTTTTTATAATGAGCTTTGTTCATCGGGTGAATTTTGAATAATATGACTTATTTAAATCTGTGTGTTTGTGGGTAATTAGTTGTTTGCAGCTACCTCAGAAATGTACTAATTATCAGCCTGATCAAAATGGATACATTCACATGCCAGGCATTAATTGTAGCAAGAAGTCACTCTGTTGTCTCCAAATTGGAAACATGGGGGTTTGATGGATGGACCACTTGGTGGATAAGGAACTGGTTGGATGGTTGCATTCAAAGAGTTGTGGTCAGTGGCTCAGGAATCAGTATTGGGACTGGCACTGTTTAACACATTTGTCAGTGACATGGACAGTGGGATTGAGTGCACCCTCAGCAAGTTTGCCGACAACACCAAGCTGAGTGGTGCAGTTGACACACTGGAGGGATGGGATGGCATCCAGAGGGACCTTGACAGGCTTGAGAGGTGGATCTGTGCAAACCTTATGAAGTTCAACAAGGCCAAATGAAAGGTCCTGCACATGGCTCAGGGCAATCTTAAGTACAAATACAGGCTGGACAACGAGTGGCTTGAGGCCAGCTCTGAAAAGAAGGACTTGGGAGTGGTGGTGGATGAGAACTCAACATGAGCCGGCAATGTGTGCTTGCAGCCCAGAAGGCCAATCGTATCCTGGGCTGCATCAAGAGAAGCATGGCCAGCAGGTCGAGGGAGGTGATTCTCCCCCTCTACTCAGCTCTTGTAAGGCCCCACCTGGAGTACTGCATCCAGTTCTGGAGACCCCAACACAAGACAGACATGGACCAGTCAAAGCGAGTCCAGAAGAGGGCCACGAGGATGATCTGAGGGCTGGAGCACCTCTCCTGTGAGGACAGCCTGAGAGAGTTGGGGCTGTTCAGCCTGGAGAAGAGAAGGCTCTGGGTCAACATTATGGTGGCCTTCCAGTACCTGAAGAGGACCTACAAGA
>NW_010305837.1:0-32848 GCF_000700745.2 Antrostomus carolinensis
AACCGCCAGTTGGGAGCAAGTGCATCCCGGCTTGCAGCCCGGCTGGTACCCAGGCGCCTTCCCCGAGGGCATGTCCCCCCTCGGCCTGGCCTCAGCAGCTTTTTTTGGGGGGGTGTGTGTGTGTGGTATGTGTGTGCCTTTCCCCAAGTTTATGCTCATACAAGTGATCAAACCGCTGGTGAAATTTCAGATTCGATAATTATTCCGAAACGTGGGTGGTGATAACGCAAAGCCGCGGTGCGCAGCCTTGTGAAGCGAGTGGTTATCGGGGTCTAGAAAGTTATGGTTTTTAAAGTTTCTTGGCTCGAAGCCTTTATAAAGTTTATTTTGAATATCTTTTCCTTGCAGAACTAATACAACTGTCCGGCTCTCCCCTGAGAATAGTATAAAAGTAAATATAGGAGTTCCTGAAAAATCACAGTGAGTACATTTTTGAATCACCAACGTTTGTTGTTGGCTTTATAAGAATACCTTTTAACCTACCAAGGCTCAAAATGTGCAACAAACACATTGAGAGTGCCAGTGATAATAATAGTGCAGGAAATGTACCGTGTGTTAATTGCTTTAGTATAAACATGGTTGCCTGTGAGCTGTATTTCATGATACAGCAGTTACGGTGCAATTTCAGCAAGGGATGTTTTGAAGTCTATTTGTAAGCGAATGGGTTTTGTTTTGCTTTCATCTCTCAACTGTCTGATTGCCCCCCGGTTACCAGCTTAAAATATTTACCTTTTGGGAAAAGGGGGAAATTGACTAAGAACTGTTCAGAGTCCTGTATCTGTGACCAAGGATGTTGTTTCCTCCTCTTCTCCTTAGCTCTTTCTCCTCTTTTCCCCCAAATGCAGGCAGACACTCGCGTGCCGACTCGTCCTCCCTTACATAACCTTGTAGATGTTTATGGATCATTCATTATTCACATTAGTCCCATTCTTCCCGTGTCATTGCTGCTTGATTGACTTACGCAGAATATTACATAGTAAAGAAAAATGTATGTGGATTTTCATAAAGTTCTTCCAGTTTGAACTGTGAGTTTGCTTTCTTTGAAGGTTTTCTGTCCCCAGTTTCCTTTATTTTGGAGCTGTATAAGTAGGTGGTAGGGATGTAATCTGATGACCGGTAACTAGATGAGAAGTAGGAAGAACAGTGGTGGCAGTTTACTGGTAAAAGTCCCTCTTGTGTACTGGTAGGAAAATATCCATTAACACACGTGTCATAAAACTGTTCAAAGTACTGCAGCAACTTTTTAAAAGTCACCAGTCAGAGAAAATAAAGATTAATATGGCTAAAACATCAATCTGATGAGAAGTGGGTGTTACTGAAAGATACTGTCCGTGCAGTCTGTGGATCTGAGTGTGTGATTTGACCAGTCTAGAGCTGTACCTGATTCCCAGTTTATTCATGCTGGGGAAGTTGCATAGGGGTAGTTGGCTTTGTTTTGTCTTGTTTTTTATAATCTGTTTGAAACTCACTGTGCAGTACAATGCACTTGTCTTCTCTGTAGCTTGCAACTTGGCTGTGCATGTCATTGTCTGAGGATTTTTTTTTTTAATGAACAACGGGGAGGTGGGGAAAGAAAACCAGTTCCTATACTTGCCATTTCGATATTTTTCCTTATATTCTCCCTATGCCAGGGAAAACTTAATAGGTGTACAATTCAGACAGATTTTTTGATGAGGGAGTAGGAAAAATCCTTATGTACTTACCCTGTAGCAGTCTTATGTGGTCACTGAAAGTATCTGCAGCTCAGTAGTCATTATTATATAACCTGACCGTGCGTGTTCTTAACAGCAAGTCCTTCTGTTTCCTCACTGTTTGAGTGCAACATATTGCATACATTGTCCTAAGAAGTGATTTTTTTAAATGCCCCTTCACCCTAGTATTCACAAAAAAAGCTTACTGTGCTCCATAAAGGTGTGACTGTTGCTGAAACGCTGCTGTGTGCATTGTACTTCCTGACAGCAATGCTGTTCTGCAGCGAATTGCAGATCAAGAGTAACGTGGTGCTCCACCCTTCCTTCCGCTCTTTGTTTTTTATACCTAGTACAAGTCTCTTTGATTTGAAGGTTTGGGCTCATTGACGTCCTTTCTGACAGTGTCCAGCCTGCAGAGTGGTGTTGGACTATGATCTCATGTTTTCCATGTTGATACACAGACTGCAGAGCTCCCATGTTCACAGATAAGATGCGTGGCCTTCTTCTTTTGATACTCTAGATGGATTCAGCGTGTGACAAGGTGAGAGGCTAATGTCTGTAGATTTAACTGTAACTAGGAAAAGGTTTCCATAGATCTCTGCCAGTGCATCTGCACGCAACATGCAGTGTCCCCCTGTTCCTGACTTCTTTTTTGGTTATATTGCCTACCACAACTTTTCTGATTCTGTGATTCTTAGATAAGGATTTGCTTGAGACTTGGATGATGCCTCCAAGTACAATTTTCCTCTTGAGCTGTGACTTTGCTATCACTTGATATTCAGTTTCCCCAAAGTAAATGATCCCTTCAGAGTTTAGGAGCTCTCTTTGTCGTGCTGTGGTGTGGGTGTGCAGTATGTCCTTGTACTAAAAAAAAATGTTTGTGGAAGGTGATGGGATTTTGGGAACCCTGGAGACTAGAAAGCATCATGGACCCTTGGAGCAGGGAACAGTACTGTTGTCTCATCTGGTTTACTTTTTCTGCACAGTTATGTCTGGGTCCACTAGACTTTCTCTTCTGCTGTATCCCTGCACTGTGCTGAAGGTGCAATTTTGAGGGAGAATGAGTTGGTTGGGTTTGCCTCCCTGTTCAGTCATTATCCTATTAAAAAGGAGATTTCAAAAAGAGGTTTTACAGTTACGAAGTCTTTGTGGTTTGAACACTTGTGCCTCGAAATAGCTTTGTAACAGCCATCAAACCACTGTTCAGTGAGGTCTGTGCTGTATCTTTAAAAGATTTCCCTGCTTTGAATGAATATTTTTTTAAAAAAAAGGTTCTTGTATTCGTGGCAAGAGGAACATGCCAAGTACACGTTGTTAAACTTGTGTCAATTTAACAGAGCAACTGTTTAAAGGATTTTTGATAATTTTCCTTCTACTTGAGTCAGTCACTTTTTTTTTTTCTTTTTTCCCCCTCTCTCCAAATATAACACTGGAAAAGGAGAAAAAGAGAAACTAAACGCAATTGACAGAAGCCAGTATGTTGGCAGGCATTTGATAGTATGGATTATAAGAGGTGATAATATATATGTGACACTTAACATAAAATAAACTGCATACATATGGTGTTACAGAGATGAATGGAAGAATAGTGACAAAATTGTGAAGCTGTCCTTCAGTCAGCATTTTTTTTTCATCAAGCTGTTTGCAAGGATTTGGTTTTGTGGTGTGATCTTTCATTATTGCAAGTGTTGCGAGAGATGAAAGAGAGTTTGAAGGATAATGTCACAACCTTTCTGCTAGTTTCCTTGGTTTTCTGATCACTGCTAACATTTAAGAGGAATATTAATGAGAAGTATATGCCACAGGGGATAGCTAATGTGTTTCCTCTCCTCTCCGTTTCAGATCTGACAGAGGTAAACTTCTGTGTTATGGCCAGACACTAAGTGGCTGGTGCCACGTGTGTGGTACCCATCAGTAAGCTACTAACTAGTACCCACCCAGTAAGCTACTAACTTCTCAAGCTGCTGAGCAGATTGGCCTGTGAAGCACATGCTTGTGGTTAAGAGCAAGGTGAACAGTGATTCACATGGTGCTTCTTTGCAAACACTTGAAAAAGCATCGATGTATTTCTCCTAGTGGCAAGTTTCTATTGTGAGTATTTGATTTGCCTGTAGTAGTTTTGTTTTCAGTGGCTGCTAGGAGAGGGAAGTGCTTGTGAGAGAATGGAAGTGATGGCCAAGCTGGTTTTCTGTTTAGCAGTAAATCGCCCTATGAAGAAGACTCGAAGCCACTGCCTGCAGGGGTCCCCTTAGAAAAGTGGTTTAGTTTATGTACAAATAAACGCACTTTGGTACATTTCTCGTGAGCAGCCTTTGAAGTTCTTTAGAAAGCTGAATATACTATCTGGAGGTGTTATGCAAATGTAATAAGCGACCTATTCTTACTGTTTTTGAGGACATAAGTCTACTTACTGATGCTGCTGCTGCTGTGTTCCATTTACACTCAAATCACACTGCAGAACTCCACAGGAGCTAGCACCATCGCAAGGGAGGGAGTGGGAACTACCAGTCAATGCTGAGGGAAAAGATTTCGCCTTTCAAATTGAATTTGGTTGATTTAAAGTGTTTGTGAAACATCATCTTCAGTAAAGAGCCTGGGGAGGGGGGGGGAATAAGAAAACAAATTGTTCCCAAACTGTTCTATTACAAAATAGTAGCTGTGTCCTAGCTGTTTTCTTGGTTTTTGATTTTTTTCTTTCCTTCTGGTTTTTATTTGTCAAAGTTAAACTCTCCTCATAATTTCTTCTTGCATGTTTGCCACCTCTACCTTGGTACCTTATTCTTTGGTCTTTTGGTGTATTTATTTATTCCAGCTCTAGTGGTTTCACCGACTTTGTCCAGTCCTTAAATTCTTTCCTTAGATTATTACTCAATTAAATAATTTTATTTAAGATTTGCAAGAAAAGCTGTGAACTGAAGCATGTATCACCTCCTATGTCCTTTCAAAGACTCTAGCTCAAAGTGTTTATTACACAGCCCTAATTTATGGGGGGCATATGAAGTGTAAAACTGTCTCTGAAATACTGCATCATCAGGGACTAAGTTTTTTTTATCCGCTGTATGAATACATATGTGATAATCTAGCTCTCTTTCTTGTTGAGCTTGCTTCAACCGAAAGGGAGAATGGGTTACTGCTTCTAAGAGAACTTCAGATTGTTGGAGACACGATGGCTTTAAACTCCCATTCTTTAATACAGCAGAGGATGTTTGCTTGAAGATGATCTAATTTCCAAGAGCTTTAGCAAATCGGAGCGTGTGCCTGAACACAGGCAAAATACTCCATGTGGACCTTTTTTCCTTAATATATGAAGCTGACAATGTGCAGACTGAATACATCCAATATTTTGTAGTTAGACAACAGGAGTGATATGTGAGGTATGACAACGGGCTCAAATAATGCTGTCAGCACGTCAACCTTCCTCCTTCAGTTGAAATTTTATGTACAGTAGCTGGGACTAGATGGCTGGTGCTGTTCAGAGGTGTTTTTCTTCTAGCTCATTGTCAGCTTGATAATAAGAATGGGATGAGTCAGGGCTCCTAATTCAGTCTGTAAGAAACTTCTGTAAAATTAGGCATGTTGTTGTCTTTCCCTGTGACCATGCAGATGCTGTAAGTAAGGAGTATACTTTGTGTATTTGTTTGCTGACTGGAAGCTCCTGTCCTTCTGATACTAACTTGATCTTTGCATTTAAAAAAAAAAAAATGTAGTTAAAACAATTTTTGTTCTGTTTTGGAGTGATGGAAAGAGTTTAGCAAAACCAGTATTTCAATAAATTACAACATGCAGTTGTTTTAACACTTTCTTCCATAGCTATAGAACTGTCTTATCTAACTATTCATATATTCTTAGTACATGCATGAATTCTGGTGCTTGAATTTGTAGCCCAAGTGAAAATATTACTTGCCTTTTTTTCTTTCTCTTCAACCAACGTACGTGTATCGTCTAGTCCAGCAGAAGTGGAAGGGATATGTGGGTCTGGGGTGAGCAGTTCAGGTGTCTGTCTGGCTAGACTGGCAATCTGCTGTGTACTTTGTTGAGTCTTGCTGGAGTCACCGTAGTGAGGGGTGACTCTTTTAAATTGATGCTTTATATTTTAAGAGAGATGGTAATCTATTGAAGTAGGGCGATGAGGAATTTATAAATATTCACAAAATACCCTCTGGCCAGACAATAAAGTTGGTTTGCACATTTCTCCTCTTATAATAAAAGGAGAAAAATGTCTCTGACAAAGGTTGGTATAATACAATTTTTACTCTTAGTGCTAATGTGTGTATTTGTCACATTCCAATACAGTCTCTTCCACTGCTTTGCTTTCTGGAATACAATTGCACATTAGTTTTGATAGCAATAGTCGTGCCTTCAGCTGGAAATTGAAACCTGATAAGCGCTGCCTCAGTGCATGGACTTTTGGACAAACTTTTTCAATAACACAGAGCCAAACCAACAAAAAAACCCCCAATTTCCCCAAACCTAAGTACTGATTCTTGCATTCTGGAAAGGATATCTGGTATACCCTTTGGTCACTCAGCTTTTAAGATGCTGGAGTGTTGGTGTTTCTTTTTTTTCTTTATTTCTTTTTTTTTTTCCTCTCCCTTCAAGCACCAGGGCACTCATCTGTTGAAACTCTACCCCCTGTGGTTCAAGTACATTCCACCCATCAACCTTTTCACCCCACCTCCCACTGTCCCTCTTCACACATACTCCGACATCTCTTCTGCTCACCACACTTAAAAAATTCAGGTCTAGATACGGGGTCTAATTCTGAGCTATACTTCATTTATGTCTATAATCTCTTTTCCTGTAGAGATGCATAGAAGTTTCTTGTTGTGCTTAATCTTTTTTTTTCCTGAAAAAAGCAGAAAATTTGAACAAATGAGAACTTCCTTTGTAAAGCAAAAACCAAAACATTTGGTGTGGTGGTTGTTTAACTACTCAGGAGAAGACTGTGAAGGGGAAAAAAAGATGCAACCAACCTAAAAGCCTACAAAGCCAAAAGAAAATGTAAGGTCTTTTCCACTTTGAAGCACTGAATGCAATTTTAACTGTATCTATGGCAAGTAATTAAAGATTTGACAGCTAGTGCCAGTTCCAGAAAAGGAAAAAAAAACTGCATGAAAAATGGCCTACATCTGGAACAAAAATACCAGGTTGGTTTTTTAAAATGGTAAGTCATGTTAGAAGTAGGTCAGTTTATGCAGTCTGTATTGAAAAGACTTATTTTCATATTTTGTAGACACAAGTGAATTTTTTTACAAAACTACAATTGTGGAAAGAAATGTGTAAAATTTGGAAAGGGGAAAAAAAAAAATCACCTTTTCTGCCCTGTGCTGCTCTGAGCCTTTCTCTGTCCTGGCTTTCTTCTCTGATATATTTGGACTTGACCTATTGAAACTTCTGTACTTCCCTCTGTATGAAAAGCAGATTATTTCAGTCTATGTTTCTTGGGTTAGCTTTAGGATGTAACATGTACAGCACCTTTCATAAATTTTTCTAATACGCAATGTCCTGGGCTTTTATTTCTTGACCTGCCAAAAATAACCCATTTTTTGGTTCAGCTACCTTAGGAGGTTAGCCTGTTGGAAGAGAGTGTGTGTGTAGCAACAGGAGTCTGCAGGAGTCTGTAGCATTGTGCTGTGTTGGGATGGCTTTCTGGAAGGCAGAAGTTTCAAAGTCTTCATCCCCTGCAGCTGTGAATGAGTCAGAAAACACATTTTGATAAAGGAGAGATCTGTGCAGAGAGAGAAGGGAAGAAAATAATCTACATAATTTTAAATCCAAGTTGGAATTTGAGTTCTGTTTTAAAACAAACACATAAATAATATGGTCTTAGGCTATTTGCAGTGGAATTTTAAATTGATTTCCTGGCTCATATGCCAGAGGGATCAAAACATCCACAATTCAGTGGTGGTGGTGATGAGTGAATTAAAATTAAAACAGTAGGTTTTAAGATTTTTTTTTTTGTTATGTTCCAAATTGCTTAAATTTTGTAAAATTATTAATCTCACTCTAGAGATAGCGAGGCTTTTAGCTTTGAATTAATTTTGTATAATTAATATATAAAGGTTGAAAAACCAACTGCGCTGGCCTATGGGCTGCTTTGCTGTAATTAAAGGAATGACGACGTAAGGGAAAAAGCAGTCAGACTTCCCTCCCCTAAATGGGTAAATAGAGAACCACCAAACTCGACTAGAAAATCAAACCTAAGTCAACCTGCAGATCCTTTGTTTCCAACGAATTGTTCTTGCTGTGATCACTGGTCCCCATAAGCTTGACTAAGGGGATAAGCCTTGCTTTCCTGTCTTGAGGCTTTTCTTTCTTGATCTATTGAAATTCAGAGTAGAGGGCCCCCTTTAGAGAATGTCCTGTCTCCTCTGTAACAAAGAGGCTCCAGATGTGGATATGGATTGGAGAGGTAGTCTCTCAGGCAGGCAATTTGGAGTCATTTAGGAAACCTGTAGTTTTAATTTCATTTGGAAATGGTCAGCCTGAGTGGGACCGCTGATGTCCCACGCTTGAATTCAGACAGTACCTTGGCAGGCCCAGCACGTTCTGCTACAGGTTGCATTTCTGAGAGACTTTAACTGTAATTGTAGTTTTAACCTGATGGAAGAGACATTGTAAGTCACTGGTTTGGCATCAGAAGGATGTTAGTTTCGATCTCTGTATCAGGTAAAGACTGGTGTCCTAAGTGAGTGCATCCTCAGGGTAGTTGCTCTCCCATGTCTCAGTGCTACCAGTGTTCCCACAGGAAGGAGAGGAGAATCCAGGTGCCACATAGTGCAAATTCTGGTGAGAAGTAGTAGGTATAACCCCAGTTAGAAGGGCTCATAAAATGTTTTCTGCATCTTCTAGCTTCTTCATCTCAGTCTGTTGCCGGCAGCCTCATCTGTGTTGAGATACCCAGGCATTACTTATGCATGTATAATCACAGCTATGCATGTAATTAAGTGCATTAGCAATATTAGCCAGAGGGAAAGAATTGTGTGTTTTAAGTAAGGTAGACCATGTGTGTTGTCATTTCATATGCATACTAAATGAGACAAGAGGCACTACTTAAAGAAAAGCTTTGGGAGAAAAAAGAACTTTTTAAAAAAACTAATCTGGGTCTATTGTTTTGACAAAAGTAGTACCACTGAAAAAGAGTCATCAGTTGTAATACTGCTTGCTTGTGAGAGTTGCAGCAAGATCCTCTTCATCAGCAGTATTTACTGAATGGAACAGGCAAGTCTGGTATGGTCAGTGTGGATACTTGATCTTGACCCACTCTATGCAGAAGTTACAAGTTGGAGCAAGGCATGAGTGTGTTCTGTATTCATAAAAGATAACGTGAAGTAGTTGAAAACTTGAAGGCTGTTTTTGAGTATCTTCTCAATGTTAATTTAAAAATACCAGGGTAGGTAATAGGTGGAATGCAGACATAAAGGGATATATTTGCAAGCTAATTTCTAAATAAAAGCTGGGGAGTTGCCTTCCCTAGGATCACCATGGACAGTGTGCATCAGCAGTGAGAACTCTTGTTCTCTCCTGCTGTTTTTCAGATTGTAATATGAAGTTACTGCTGCAGCTTTGGAGCCTTGGTGAGCTGATTCAGCCTAACTAGGCAGAGAAGATCTATGATCAATTCTTTTCAGACAGAAGCAGGATTGAACGACTCCATCTACTGAATAATGGTAGGAGAGCTCCCACCAAGCACTGGGAGGAGCTCAGGACAGTTCTGTTTAGGTCTGACTGTCCAGTATTTGTATTGAGGAAATCTACCTGTCAGCTGTAGATAGAAATTCTGAAACTCTTTTACTATATGCTGAAGGCAAAGAAAAAAGTATTTGGTGATTGGATTTGGTTTGAGATATTTCCTATTCTTTGTTTTCATTTCTTAATCTGTTGCTGGCACAAAGCCTCGTGAACACAAAGTCAAAGAAAACAGGGCTTTTTTAGAAGGCACTTTGTCAACAGATGTGAACAAAGGTGGTTTTAAAGTGTTACTGAACCACTAACACAAGCTGTTAAAGGTGTGTACTGAGAGACTCTCTGGAAACATCTAGATTTTGTAATGGGAAGGACCATCAGCTCTGTCAACCATCAACAATCTGTTGATTGTTCCAGTAATTCTGTGGGCAACAGCTCTGTTGCTTGGGCGGTAGTTGCTGTGCGTTACTAAAAGTTGTCCATAGATGCAAATCACAATATGAGTTAGTTGAAAAATACTAATTCTTGGCATTCTCCATAATTTTCTGTTGGATGTCTATGCTTAGCTGAAAAAAATCTGAGGTGTGGGTTGTTTGTTGTTGGTTTTGGTTTTGTTTTGTTTTTTTTTTGAAGAAGAACTTAATCTGTAACTTTTTTCTGGCTTAATGGTGAGAGCTGCGCAGGTGTGTTTTTGGTCTCATACAATGAAAGCTGGTAATAACTTTCCATAATATTTCCAATAAAAATGTTAACCAAATAATCCTGAACTGCTGGCATAACTCAGTTCCTCCTGCTAACATAACACCATTCAGTCCAGTGGTGTAAAACCTCTAGAGAGTTTGGCCTTTAGAAGAGGAAGAAAGAGAATTATCTCAGTTATACAGTGCTGTAAAAGTTGACTCTCCAGATGTGACCAGTGTGTAACCTCTTTGTGCAGAGAATCAGTCCATGGGTTCACACTTCACCACTTAACAGTGTTGAATGAAAAAATGAGTTGAAAGAAAGGAAGGTGCCTTCCTTGAATTGTATGAGAAATTGATGCAGACTGTTAAAATATTCAAAGTTACTTTTTCCTTTCTAAGTTCTAACACTGGTCTTCAGGTGCTTTGGGTCCCATTGAGAAGTTCAAGAAATCTGTGAATGTTGAGGGTGATACATGTGGTAACTGCAAAAGCTTTTGCTATTTGCAGAACAATTTGGATACCATAGGGGAAGAAGTTGTCTGCTTCTTTCTCACAGATATGCTAATAAAGGAGAAGAATTGTATTTAGAAAGAGAAGGACTTTATCTGATTTTATGTTAGTAGAACAACTATGTCTTAGGAGCAGCAGTTTCCCTATCATTACCCCTGTACACGATGAGATTGGGCTGCTGAAACATTTGCATAAAATAATGCTTTTTTTTCTGTGGTAATTCTTTTGAACTATTTCCAACAAAAAATAATGTCTTTCTGCAGTGTCAATGGCTTACCTTGTACAATTATCAAAAGAAGATCAAGACTGTATTGGGAAGAACCAGCAGAAATTTGTAGCGTTTGGCTTCACTATTTGCTTCTGCAGAAACAGGGTAGACAGAGCACTGGAACAGGCTGCCCAGGGAGGTTGTGGAGTCTCCTTCTCTGGAGACATTCAAGACCCACCTGGACACCTTCCTGTGTGATCTTGTTTAGGTTCCTGCTCTGACAGGGGGATTGGACTGGATGATCTTTCGAGGTCCCTTCCAATCCCTGACATTCTGTGATTAATTACTGGACTGTTATTTACATCTGTGGGTATATGAGAACCAAAATGTAATGTCTTTTCCTTTTTTCCTACAAGGTGTTTTTATGTAGGTAGGAGAAGCAGGTGCTCATTGCTGGTGACAGCTATTGTATGCTACCTGCCCCTTCGGAAGGGAAAATTTGTGTGGTTTTATTTAAAAACTACCAATCCCAGTGGCAATTTTTTTTTTTGTTTTTGTTTTAATTCTCCTTTTAAAAACCATGTCTTGGACTTCCTTATCTCCTCTTACAGAAAAAAAGAGATTGTTCAGTTGCAGGCTCTTTGTTGGAGCTGTACTGCCAGGAGCCTTCCTGGCCCCTGGCACTATCAACAGAAAATGCTGCTCTTGAAAGAATGGAGTATAGTTTAGGAAGGGTGTGGGGGGGAGATACCAAGATTGGTAGTGAAAGGCTGAACTTGGCATCGCAAAGAAAGGGCTGAGAAAACATTCGTATTCCCTGAAACTTTTGACAATGGTAGAATAAGGTTAAATGAAGGAGGAGAAAAGAGAAATGAAGCAAGCAGAAGGGGAAAGCATTAGCTGGCCCAAAAAGGGGAGTGGATTGTCAAGTTTATTTAGGCATTGTCTTTTTTGCAAGATAAGCCTGGAATAGGAAATTGGTGATCCCTAATGTTTTAGTTTAATAATTTAAATCTATGTGATACATAATTATATATTTTGGGTTCCCCCACCTGACTCAGCCACACAAGCTTAATCTGTCAGGGTTATGGAAACTGAATATTGATGGGCCATTGTGGAACTTATATATCTCTCTTCAGAGCCAGTTATGATGGCACATTCATCGTTCACCAGGTAAATATTTGTCAGTAACACCTCACTCCTCCACAGCTTTAGTACATACTTATTTTTATATAATATATTGTCCAGCTAGGTGCAATATCTCTAGCTGGTGGCAGGGCAGGACTGTAACACATTCATACATAACCTTTGTGTCTCCTGGGGTGACTGATGAAGCCCTGTTGCAACTCGGATTGTCCTGTGGGTCAGGAGCCATACAAATGGGTGTTCTCTAAAAATGTCACTCTGGGCTTTCTCTCTTTTATTTTATTTTATTTTTTTCTTTTTCTTCTTCCCCATCCTTTCTGTCTGCTGTTGCAAAGCCTGTTTGAGTCCTCAGCAGGCAGCATTATGGGTTGTCTAGCTACCATAAGGCTGCAGTCGGAGTAAGGAAGCTCTTGAGCTGGGCAGCTGTGGAGTTTTTAAGGCCAATCCTAGATTATTCTGGGTCCTTTAAGGTGGATGAGTGTGTGTGAAGACAGGAAGGTTTCTTATTCCCATTAAATTACAATTAAATCTACCCTTAAGTTTTGTTTTGTGTAAGTAATCCTGTTGATTCTGCACAAACTAAGACAGACGTGCGTCGTTTTCTTTTTTTGCAGTACAGGCATAAATAACAATGGAGAAAATAAATGCATGGTCAGATCAGCTGAGTGGGAAGCACCCATCTTATGCAGCTATGCTTCTGACAATAGCTACTTTCTAAACAGCATGGAAAGTCTTGTTGCTATTTAGGAGACGAGAGATTGTAATTTGCATTCAGGAAGCATTTTTTTAAATCAAAATATTTGGCTTTCATATCCATGCAGAGATGTGCATATGTGTAAACAGGCAGCATGACAGCACAGTAGGGCAGGAGGGTCTTTGCTTATTTTTTTCAATGGTTGTGAATGTTTAGAAATTAGCCATTAAACTGTAGATGGAAACTGAGTTCCTGCAAATTTAATGGGAGCTGTGGTTGGATAAAGGACACGGGCATATGGCTGTGTTCTTTATCAAAAGAGTCTGAACTCTGCTGGATTAATAGTTTTCATCTCATTTCACTGACCTTTAACCCCAAGAATTTTGTATAGCTAATAAAGTCAGCCACTAGTGGATTATTTGCTATTCATTTCAGAAATCTGCTATGCTACAAAAATCATAATGTCTGTCTCGTAGTAAAGATGAGCATTATGCTGCAGCAGTTGGGTGTCTCAGGTGTGTAGTGAGGCACAGAGCCAAAGCCAAAGCTCCTCGGTGCGGTAAGCGCACCGTTGGCTTGCAGTTGTTGGAGTGTGATTGCTTGGGTTGTATTGTTGCTCTTAGAAAATGTTGGGTGTTGGGTTTTGTTCCCAAAGTATCTGTTGGAGGATCCTCTTTTCAGGGCTGAACATCATTTGTAATTAAGGGATCATAGTGTGTTTTCTTGAAAGTTGAAAATGAATGAAATTAAACAGTCCTTCATAGAATCATAGAATGGTTTGGGTTGGAAGGGACCTTAAGGCTCGTGCAGTTCCAAACCCCCTGCCATCAGCAGGGACACCTTCCACTAGACCAGGTTGCTCAAAGCCTCATCCAACCTGGCCTTAAACACTTCCGGGGAGGAGCAGCCACAGCTTCTCTGGGCAACCTGTTCCAGTGTCTCCCCTCCCTCACAGGAAAGAATTTCTTCCTAATATTTAATCTCAATCTCCCCTCTTCCAGTTTAAACCATTACCTGTTGTTCTATCACGACCTGCCTTCGTAAAAAGTAGGGGTAATGGCTTTAAACTTCATGCTATTCTGACTTCTGTGTTAGAAAAGGGTGCTGGATATCAGGGTGATAGGCAACACATTTGAAAATTTTCTCTAAATGTTGTTGCAAGACCTGTGGAAATGAGTGGATCTCCAGAGTGTTAAAAGAGAATAAAGTTTTATTGCTCGCTGTAAAGCTACTGGTGGAAGTAGTTATGCTAAAGCAAGATGAAGTTTAAATTTAAAACAGACTGCCTGTGCTGATCCCTGTAGATAGGTCCATGTAGACAGACTTCTTCTGAAATAAGCCCTTTTTAGAAGATCTTGGGGGTGAAGGGGAATGAGTTACTGTTTAGGTTAGTTTAGGGGCTTTTGAATTAACTTATATTTTCTTACACTCACTCCTGAAGAGGTGTCACACTGACTCAAGTGTGTAGCAGTTTGCTTTACCTACAGATTTCAGCATGGAGGCAGGCAAAACGAGGAGAAAGAAATAAATGATTGCAGATAACATTTGTTGTCCTGACTGTTCTGGCAGTTCTAAATAGCAGCAGTGCGTGGAGAGTTCCTGGCAGGCCCTTTACGTAGTGTACAGCTTCAGCAGCGTGGCTGCCCGTGAAGCCAGCAGCTTACTAATAACTGACTAATCGTTTCTGTCACACCTGCACAAGCCTTTCTATCTCTGCGGAACACATTAGCATTCAGGAGAAGTTATTGAACCACGATGAATCACAAACACATTTTAAGTAATTCTTTTGTCATTCTCCTTGGGACAAGTGCACCTTTCCTAAACAATACCTTATTTTTCTAACCCATAAAACATTTGATTTTTTTTTTTTTTTTTAGTCAGAGAACTGAAAATCAGAGAAATGAAACCCTCTCTGTGTATTCAAGGTTACCTTTTAATGTGAGTTTTGTACCCTCATTTCTTACTTTTAACCTCTGAGCTCCATCATGTGATTAGATTAAAAAGCTCTGGTCTGTGCTGGTTTTATTAATGCAGTAATATGGCTAGATCCCATGTTGTGACACATTAGTTGTGAAGCTTTAGGTGCCAATTCTGTCACCTCCCTGAGTGTTTACCCAGTTACCAGCAGGTTTCCAGGGAGGGCTGTGTCCATCTCAGTATTGCTCACTGGGTCAGATGATGGTTACTTGAACTGCACGGGAACTCCACGAGTCTTTTCCATATGAGAGAGCCTGTGCTATTCCAGGATCATGCTGTGATCTCACCAATATGTGCCTGCCAAGTGCTTAGTTTGATTTACTGTTGTAATTTTCTATGTGGACTTAGGCAATCATGAAAGGAAAGATTAAATCAGAGTGCGAATGACTATGCAAATAACTGGTGGAAACATAAGAATGAACAGCAACTGCTATAGAGTTGTTTAACTTCAGATATTTATTGGAGAAGTTCAGTAATGATAAGGTTGATGAAAAATGCCACGTCTCGCTGGGGCTGGAAGGGGATCGTGTACAGTGAAATGGAAGTATTGACTGAAATCACATATAAAAGAGAACCTCAGGTGCAATTGTCGGTTACTTGATGTTTCCAGCATTTGTAAGCCAAAGCTTTAGGATGGATTTCTGGTAGCAAAATGTGTTAGGTGTGGAGAGCAAGAAGGGCTCCTATTTAAAAAGTGGGGTCATTTCCCCCCTCACTTTTTCAGTTTTTAGCTTGGTACTGTTAGGAATAGCAACAGATTCTGTTGTTTGTATGGAATCTGTGTCTCTTTTCCCCTTTCCCCTCTATGATAATTTTTAAATTGTCAGTTTATCTAAGACAAGTCAGCAGAGCGATAGAGATCCCAAAGATGCAAAGTGCAGACACGTTTCGTGAAAGTAGGAAGCTGGATGGAGCAGAAACTGTAAGGGAAAGACTCTGATGTGAGTATTATTAAACAGCTGGAAACCTGCACCAAGGAATCATCCTTAGCTCTGCTGCTCACAGAGAAGCTCTTTACTTTCTTTGATTAGATGAATGTATGAGAAAAATCTGTAACTTTTCTAAGAAAAAACAAAATGAAAGGCCCGAAAGCTGAAACTCGTGCTAAAACCAGATTGTCATCTCATAATTTATCTGACGTCTACTCTGAGACGTGTAGAGTGTGATTTTACTGTACACAAAGCCTCCCTGTCAGAGGAGGCTATGAAGAGTCTTTTAGATAAGATTTAGGCTGCTTGTAACATTTCATCAAAGTGTTTAAATAAAAATATTTGGGAGCACTCACTTTAAACATAAAAGCTTCAGAACTTAATTGAAGCACTGTATTTTATTAGCTTTTAGGCTGCGCTGATCATACAATAAAAGAGCAGAATTGGGGGGTAATATGGCTAACGAACGAGATGTAAGAAAAACATGTACTGTGTGTCCATATGGGATAGTGCTGTGCAGATGGTAGACAGATACTGATGAATAGTTTATAAAATCTTGCTTTACTGGGGAGCTCAACTAAAAGGGAACTTTTCACTACCTAGTAAGGATCGATTACAAGTTAATTTTATGTATTTGATAGGGAACCTTTTGGAGCTTAAAAACATCCTAAAACATGAACCCATGCTAGTTAGTTTTGCTGTAACTGTAAAGTCCACAAATTATTTTTTGGCTCTTTATAAATATTTTAAATTCTACAGGGATGCAGAAGGGAAGTAAAAACTTCCCTGAACACGATGGTTAAGGAGAATAGGATATTAATTGTTTCCAAATGCTGGCTTGCTTGCTAAGTAGAATTTATTATTCATCTCCAGCTGGAGGAGCCATGTAAATTTAGATGGCCAGTGGATAATGAGGCACCAGGTTTGGTGAAGTTTTTTTAGAGCTGCTGTGATAGTAACTTCTACCATGGCTTTCCTCAGACCTCAGTTGCTGGCTTGGTTCTTCCTTTTGACCTGCAGCTAGCAAAGGGTTTGAGCAGGCTGATTTTTCCAGCTGGAACTGGGAGAAAGAACTTGGGAGTTTAGTTATTCCTCCTGGCCAACAGTACCATTGCTTACTTCTGGTACCTGTTCACAGATGAAATGAATAGGTTGAAATGGACTCACCATCTTTTAAATTTTTAAATAATTAGTTCCCATGCTTAGCATAAATTCCCTCTTAATTTTGAGGGAAACATCTTCCCTTGAATTTTTCATGTGTCTCTATTTTAACAGTTGCATTTATTAAGTACCTTTTTTGGTGATACTGTTCTTTTCTGAGCCCTCGTGGCATCAAGACTCAGCGGTTGTTGTAAAGTACATCCATTGATTGAATTCTAGCTGTCACTGCTGACTTGTGTTTTAGTCCACTCCAGTCCTGGCTGCCTTTTTTGATCTAGTCTCTGAGGTTTTGGTCTTTTCTGCCCTAAGTGTTTAAATTCTCACATGTCTATTTCATTTGCAGTTCTTAAAATTAGATTTATTTTCAAAGTCCTTTTTGATAAGAAATGTGTGGGAATGTGTGTATAAATGATAAAAAAATGTTAGTCCTTTGGGAACCACATAATTTTACAGTTTGTGTTCCTACCTACGGATATCTTTAACTAGGCCACGCTCTCCTTTCTTTCCTCCTCCCCTCCTGCCTCAGGGAACACTATTTGAGGTGAACTTTCTTCCTTTAGGATTTTGAATCCCAGTCAGAGTAGGATTATTCTCTTTTTTTTTTTTTTTTGCAGACATTAATTCTGAGTTACTGCTTCTGTAGCAGTCCTGAATATTATATGTCTCTTCTGGGTTTGTGGGTTAATGTTAATTTAATGCAATTATTTTCAGCTGCTGTCTTTTCCCTTTAAATCCTATACACTGCTATGCTCAGCTAACGGAACGTAGCTATTGTGGTGTACTGGCTGCTCTGCTTACTAAAGGCACTTGTAATGTGGAATGCACTAACTGCAAGAATTTTCTGTCTGCAGCACATGACAGTTCATAAAAGGCTGCAAGATTTTTTGTTTTTGCCCTTCTAAATACTTTTTTTGGCTTAGTCTTTTGCCACTTCCTTCCATTTGGAATTTTCTTCTTCCTTATGTGTCTTTGGTTATAAATAAATAAATAAATAAATAGAAAAATCTTGAAGTCCGTTAGTGATGGTATGGAAGGAAGGAGGGTAAAGCCTCTGATCTGCTGATTCACCTTCACACTGATGTAGATACATCCTGTCTCTTATGTATTTTAAGAACCATATGCTCAAGATGGTGGAAGTTATGCTGGTTCTTTAACACGTGGCACCTGGGTGGTGTGTTTCAGGATCTTGTGGTGGTAGAGCTCCTAGTAACTTATTGCAATAAGAATTGCTGTGCTCTCAGGGCTGGACTGCTTTCCAGATGAACTAAAAATGCCCACCTACTTGAGAGAGTGCAGGATTCGGCTTGAAGTCAGCTAGATGACTTCACTGCTGCATCATGTAGGAGGAGAGGATTCACTGCAAGGGAGGCAACATATGTTTAAACTTAAATATCGTATAATTAGCCAAACTGGCGAAGGAAGCTGTGAACAACATAAGGGATATGTATTAAGTCCATTTTATGATGTTTAGAATTCCCCAGTGCAAGAACCCCTACTCCAATATTAATCTTCTAAAAACATTCCTATCTTACTAATGACTATGTTAGTCTCTGTCAGCAGTAGTTGCAGCTTGGTTTGCTCCACTTCTTCCTCAGGTGTGTTGTTACACCTGTTGTGGTGGGAAATAAGCTCAGTCAGGGAACCCATCCAAGTTAAAAATAAATTTGTTTGTTTTTCTTTGGATTATTTTTTCTGCTCACTTGAGGCTTGGATCAGTTCCCTGTGCCACACCACAAATAGTTTGCCTAATGTGACTGAGGGGCTCTACAAGAGGAGGGGATAAAGCAGGAGAGAAGGGAAAAAAAAGAACATGAATGGAAAACTTGGACCCTGGGAGAAATGTCTCTGTGAATAGACCTTTAGGGGAGATCGTAGGCGTCAGTAAGGATACAGCAAACTTGTGAATGAGATCAACATGCCGCCCTTCCAGCTGTATGTATTTTTAAAGAATATTAACAGGTTTAACTGTGTGGGTATTCTTCATTATTTAAGTGAAAAGATGGGTTTATTCTTGGCATAGCAGATCCTAGTAAAAACATCCCCCTTTTTTTACTAAGGTACTATTCAAGCCTATAGGCTGTTTCTCGTCAAAATTAGTGAGAGTGATTAGTGCCTTGAAGATACTGACCTAACTGCATAAGACCATACAGAGTCTGGGAGAGGAGCAATGGCACCATGAAGCAGTTTGGCCAAGTTCATAAAATGGGTCAGAAGCTGAGTCAGTTGCTGAGACACGTTTCCCATGCCTGTAGGAATTCCTGTTCCTTGTCCCATCGCGCTGCCAGTCTCTTCGGCTTTCTGCCATAATCCCCTTCATCCCGAGAGCTGGACCTGGTGCTGCTGACAACAGGGAGAGGAGGGGGAAGAAACAAGGGGTTTTATTTATGAACTGTTCTCTGCGTAGCCTGTGGCATCTTGAAATTCACTCGTTCTGGATGTGACATCCGTTTGTCGTAAAATCACCAGCGTGTGTTTGTTGTGGCTGATGGTTCCAGCAGCAGCTACTGGCTTTCAGTGAACGTGTGTGAGGTCTCCAGATGAAAATTCTTTACGTGTGCTGACTGAGAGCTTCTGTTGCCTGACTGAAACCCCTTGCTGTACTGGTGTTTGAACCAAGGCAGCTATCAAACCCTTCTGTCCTCAGTGCAAACCATACCACGCGTGTGCACGTCACCAACCTGTTGTACTGTAGCCAGACTTAGAAGGAAATGGTGATTGGTATGTCCTACAGTGAAAGTGTTGCTACCATAATAGGCTTTTATGCTTGTTTGCATCTTCCTTTTCCCTTTTTAATGCAAAAAAAGAGCACCAGTTAATTATCTGAAACTTTTCAAACTCTGCTTTCACATGGTTTCAATGAAACCATCTGATGCCTCTTACTCTCTGTGAGGAGACAGTTTTGTTCGACTAGCTTCATGCTGGACCTTCATACTTTGTTGTAAGAGGGATTCTTCTGTTGTTAGAAGTTTTGCACAGCAGCTGTTGAGTGCTAAAGAGCTGGGAAACAGGTTTGCAAAATTCTAGTAAAGGATTTTCATTTGAAGGCTTATATCTAAGGATGGCCTTTGGAAGCCATATACTGCCTTATTCTTTGGAATAATGACATTGCATATGAATCACTTTTTCATATGGGTGTAATTTGTTTATTAACTACTCTGTGCTGTCATCTGTCAGAGAAGTATATTATTTCTGAGGTTACTCAGAAAGCTGGCACAGTGAAGTGTTTTATGGAAAAACAAAAAAAACCACCCTGTACAGTTGCCAAGAGTGTATCTGCTGTCCTTTTCACTTGGAGTACCACCAAACTGGAGGAAAAACTACTCTCCTATCAAGGAAAGAAAACAAACAAACAATGTCTTATTCTCTCTTATATTTATAAGCTATGAGAAAGGGGAAAAAGGAATTTGAAGGCTGGTATAGGTTGACCAGTTTGGGGGAGAAAAAACCCCCGAACACATAATAATAAAACGAAACCCTGTTTGTATGAAGCCCATCTGTGACAGCAGTGTTTTTACACTGCCAAAGGAACTCTTGGCTAGTTCACTCACAAACTTTATAAAGATATGTGACATGTTGGACCTCTGGTAATGAACGTGCTCCTAAGGCTGAAAGGTTGGCCATAAAAATTACTCTTTTTTTTTTTTTTTCCTAATGGCATAACTATTTATATCACAGTGAGCGGCTGATACTGAATTTCCTCCTCAGATGGCTCTCCTGAATACCCATGTTGGTTTCTCTTACAGTTCTGTGAATCGGAGTTGCTCTGTTATATCTTTTCTACCATTACATCAGCTTCAGCTGTAATTTCCTACAGTGGCTCTGCCTTCATTTCATGTTCTAAGTATCAGGTTCCTGCAGTTTTCTTTCCTCATTTTAAGCTCTTTTCAGACAACTTATGGCAACCTTCATGTTTCTCCTCCCTGCGCTAACAGTGATTCCAAACTTACCTTTTTTGTCTCATCTTAACTTTGGCTTTCTCTGTGCCACTTCTCTGGATGAAATGCCTTACCAATGCTCTGCTCTGCCATGCTTGCCCATGTGCCAGCAAATCTGTAGCAAGGACTCTAGCTCAGAGGTGCTGACAGGAAGCAATCAAATTCAAAACACTATCAAAATATTCCTCATTCATCACTGGCTTCTCGCTGCACTTTGTCTCTTCCCTTTTGTCATTTAGATTGTCAGTTTCTTAAAGCAGAAGACAATTTTCTTTGTAACTTGGATAACGCCAAGTACTTTACAGGTAGTTAATAAATAGCAAATCAAATAATTGATATCCAGTGTAATAGCCTGTTTTACACAAATCACATGCACTTGTTTTTTATATTGCCTGTCCCTATTTTTTATCCACCTTGCAAAGCAGTGTTTACACAGCACAGTCTAGCATTGGAAATCTACGCTTTGAATCAGACTGACAGGTGGATTTTCTGAGAGTTCTATAGGGTTTTTTTTGTCATGCTTGCCTTTTTGGACTAGTTATTCCATTGAGGTTAAAGATATGCTATCATTCCAGTGCTGTTTGCGTGGCACTGTACCTTACATTACATAGCTCATTAAAACTATGAAACCATCTGATCAGTGTGGATAGACGTGGTCCCTTCAGGATAGCTGCTGCTGGGGAGCTGACTGATCTGCCTTCCCTTATCTTCTGTACAGCTCTGGATCCAGGCAGTGCTAGGCATTTCTGTTGCTTTGTAATTGATGTGCTGTTGCTATCTGCTCTCTTCTTCTGCTGGAGGCTGTGTCAGCAGCATTCATGGTAAAAAGCCTGTGAGGAGGAAGGTCAGTCCACACTGAACTGGGAACTTACTTGGATGCTACAACCACAGCTGAGTTGTGTGGCAAGTGTATATCATGGTCACATCTTGGTTGGCCTGTGAAGGGATGGCTCCATCTGGCCTCCACGTGTGAGTTTTCTTCTAGTGGTTTAGTCTCAGAAGGTGATGGCCATATCTCACAGATTGAAGGTGAAATAACAATATCATAAAATCATAGAATCATAGAATGGTTTGGGTTGGAAGGGATCTTAAAGATCATCCAGTTCCAACCCCCCTGCCATCAGCAGGGACACCTTCCACTAGACCAGGTTGCTCAAAGCCTCCTCCAGCCTGGCCTTGAACACTTCCAGGGAGGAGCAGCCACAGCTTCTCTGGGCAACCTGTTCCAGTGTCTCACGACCCTCACAGTGAAGAATTTCTTCCTAATATCTAATCTAAACCTCCCCTCTTTCAGCTTAAAGCCATTTTCCCTTGCTTAGGTAGACAATATTTATCTTTAGGCAAAGGTCTAGCCAAAGGCTTTAAGAAGCATCTGTGCCTTATTGGGCCACCTGCGCTATTTCATCCCATGTGAACTTTCTGTGGTTCCCCACCACATACACCATTTTTACTCTGGAGGACTCTGTGTTTCAAATGCCATCTCGTTTGATAAGAGAGTGAATGTGCTCCAAGTTTCATCTCAGAGCTTTGCAGCAGGAAAGAGGGGGCTGGTTTCTTGTTGCAGTGGAATTGTAATTAGTCAGGTTCAAAGTTGTTCTTGTACCTCTTGATGTGACAGAAGTATTAGCAAATACTTTGTGTTCTGTGCAGCGAACAGTCCTGGTCACATCTGCTACGCGTTATACTGTATGCACCCCGTTAGCTGTGTGTTACTCATCTCTATTTCACTACACTTTAATTAATTATTCCAGGCATATGATGGAAAAAAAAACAAACCAAAACAAAACCAAAACCCAACAAAAACCAGTTTCTCTGGGTTATCACCTTGCAAATATTCCATTAAGTTGCATATGCTAGTCCTCATTTCACCCCAGATTTTATTCCCATTAGGCACAGGGTGAATGCACTTCACATCACATTTATATCGCTTGCATGTTTTGTGGGGAATTGTATTTTTCTGACCTTTCCAACGGAAAGTTATTCTCACAAGAACAATTGAGATTCAGCCTCGTATGGCACAGGAGAAGATCCTGAGTTTTTTTTCTTGCTCCTAAAGTTGAGTAAATTTATATCCTGGTTCCATTAAAATGCCAGTTTTGCTCTTATAATCTCTGGTTTTTGTATACTTCTGGTTTCCGTGATTACCTACTAGTTTTTTATCGATTTAGTAGCTAATGCTGTCTGGTATTGCTGTCCAAGAGGGGCACTGTGAATATAAATGCATAAAGAGTTGAGGCATTTAGTTCTGTAATAATGACCCACATAGGAACTTAGAAGGAAAAAGATTATTTGCATATATGCATTTAAAATATTCAAGAATTCTGTGACTTGCAAACAGTAGAGAGCACTTAGATAATGGAGCTGTAGCAAAAAAGCAACTACATAGCTACAGAATATTTTAATGGTATTCAGAATAAATTTACAATTTCAAATACGTTATTTGACTGAATACCATAAATCTATGATTACACATTTGTGTCTATAAAAGATATATCCTAATGTTTGGGAGGTCTAGTGTGAAATATCAAGTAAATAACAAAGGAGTGATGATGTGGTTTAGAATGCCTGTAAGTTAATGAGAGAGATTTATTTAAATTAGATGATACTTCATAGAATATTGCTCTCTTTTCTAGATTACAAATCTGTTATTTAAATATTTTTCTGTGGGGGTTGGTGATAGGAGTAGGAGGAGATGCATTTCTAGTTTCATCTGTATCCTTGAATTACCTATGAAAAAGGGTAGGTTCTTAATTTAACTAACTTAAGCTAAAATCTTAGTCCAAGCACAGTCTTCTGCACAAGCTTCCACAACTTGTTTTAATTGTGTAAGTGTTCTGCTTTCTTTGGTTGACCATATTGGGAACGTAGGTTTTTCACAGCAAGACCAAGACTTCAAATGCCAGCCTGCTGTGCATTATTTCCTGCCACTTTAATAGCTGAGCGTCCTTGCCTTCCCTACCAACTTTGGCCGCTGACCCATGTTTCCCCCTTGGATAGGGCAGGGTGGCTTTTTCTTCCCCTATTTGGGGGACCAGCGACGAAACTTGGTAGAATTTCTTTGCTTTGTTTCAAGTCTTGTCTCACAGGTGGCTGCTGGTACCGGCTTCTTCTGGGGCCCACATCACTGTAAGGTGGTGAGTGGGTTAGGTGGGGTGGTTGCCCATGGGCTGCATGCAAGACCTGACCTACAGAACAATTTCTGTGGCTTTGCTGTGGAGTAGCAGCTCTTGTGGGAAGATGAGTTTAGGAAGAAGCACATCTACAGCTGTGGTTGTGCCCTGCCAAATGTTCAGAACCGCAAACCAGAGTCCTTCTGCATTTTACAAACAAGGTTGTAAGGTGGTGTCTGCTTCTCATACAGAGAGAAATGGGTCATCTTGGTGAAGGGTTTTACGCACACGGCCTTTATATACACACAGAAGAGTCAACCCACTTCTCATGCTCTCCAAAAATCGACTGCAAGACATCACCGAGTCTCAAGAAAGTGTGGAAAACTCTGCTTGTGAAGGAGATGTGTTTCATTTGACTGAAGTTAAGACATCTAGATGAAATTAAATCAAATGAGCTCTATCAACCCATCTGTAGGCAACTATCGATTTTGACAATGGTACATAAAAGATTAGATGTTGTATGCGAAATCTTTCTTTTGGATTTAAGGGACAATAAAACTGAGAGATCTGGTTGAGACTGTATTTGAAACTGGTTTTTGCTACAAGCTCAAAAATAAAGATTTAATTTCCAGTAGATGGGAAGCATTGAACCTGAGATTAAGGATATCAGGATTCTGTTACTTAAGTGTACCTGAGTGGGATAGTGGTATGTGTGTCATAAAGTGAAGTTGTACGTCACCGGCACCCCATCGGTAGTCTCAATCTGTTATGCTAAGTATAAGGTAGTTTATCCTCTTTGAGAAAGCTGCCTGAGCATTTAGCATCTGCTGAGGGTTTGCCTGCATAGGAGCACGGGGAAAAATTAATCTGGATTAAGATATGCTTTGGAACTGGATTAAATTATACAGTACCCCTGTGCAAGGATTCTAAGCAGAACTTAACTGGCTTTAGTTTTAGTTTCTTTACTTCCTCAGTTAAGTACATTAAGTCAAATTAAAGGCATTTAATTTTTACTCAAATGCCTGTAGAAGTTTAATATAATCTTATTAACCTGCTTTTCATAAAGTTTATCTGCATTTACTTTCATTATTTTCTTGTAGGCAAATTGGGGGCATGTTCAAGTGAGCAGTAGATGAGATTAGCTACTTTAGTGTGAATTAATAGTTTTTATTTCTTGTGCACTATCATTCTTAGGTTGACCAACTCTGTCTCTTTACTTACTGGTACTACCCAACTCAGTCTTCTGGTTCTCAGATCCCTCATTTGCAAATTGTCAGTAATGATTTTGATATCCTCGAAGGGACTAAGAGCCCTCCATATGAAAAATGGTAAAGAACAGCTGTGTGGTGGGATTTGATTACCATCCAAATGGAAATCTGAAGTTTGTCTTCAGCTTTGTTCATTAGTGTAAAGGTGAGAATGGAGTTGGGGAAAATGAATTATTTACAGGAACTTTACCCATGAATATAGTTACTTTTCTGTAAAATTATGACAGATACAAGCAAACTGTGGTTTTAATGTAACATAGAGGTCAGGCATCTACATCTGCTTTTGCTGAACCTGGCTTAGTATATTTGTGTAAGATAAAATGTACTCTGTCTTTTGCAGACTCATAGATGAGGGACGTATACACACATTACTCAACAGATAGTAAATGTGTTTTTTTTTTTTTTTTCCCCCTTATAGAAGTGGAGACAAAATGTGAGAGAAACCTTGCTTTGGCTGACCAGAACCTGACATTGTAGAAGTTGGTTTGCAAAATAGCGGCAACAACTTTGGACCTTTCAAAAACCACACTGCTTTTTCTTCCTTGTTCAAAGCTTGTTGTAAATCCAGTGGCATGGGGTACTTGAGAATAGTAAATATTGTTATGTACAAATAAGAATGAATGGCTTGAAAGTTTCATGACAACTCACGTTGGCATTGCAGCGTGAGGGCTGTGTAATGCTGCTCTGTGAGGAGACAGACAGTGATTGTAAGTGCTCCCTCTAAATATGCACAATGGTGATCTCTGGCATGTATTTTTCCTGTACGTGGCAGCATCTAGCAGTGGGCAGTTGTAACATCTGATGATTTGAATTGCCAATTGATGCCTTTACACTCGAATCCATAAGAAACCAACCTTTTCCTCTCCCACCCACAGCCCCATTGAGAAGTGAAACATAGTGAGATGCAAAAAGTATGTCAAATATGCATTTAAATGCTTTGCTTCTCTGACGTTTCATTTGATATGTGCTACATGTGACTCCGAAGCATAATGGCACATTGTCCTGAACTGATGGAGTTAGACAGTGTTTGATCTCTTCAGCTGAACAAATGTATTGTTTTAATGCTAAGCAAAAGACCTTTTGAGTAGGAGAATTGATTTTTATACATTTTTAAAGAGAAAGCAGGATTTTATATAGCTGTGGTTTCTTTTTCCTTTTGGATTTACAGCAGTATGACAACAGATAAGTCATGTTCTCTCAGGCTGATGTTGAATGCATAGGCGGTAAATTCTGTGGTAGTGTTAAGCCCCTTAAAAACCAGTTATTTTAACTATGCAATGTGTGTAGTAAGTTTTCTTTGAATTTTTTTTTTTTGTTTCACTTCTAAAAGTTATCAACAGCTTTGGAAACTAAGATCCTTAAAAGACGCATATTCTAATGACAGTATTGGAAGAGTTGTGATTGTTGACCTGCTGATGTTCATGAAACATCTAGATGGTGTACCTGAAAGGAAGGAGCTCTTAGCTTTACTTACTAAAATAATGTTCCTGTGAATATAGCACAGGTGAAGGAGAAAAGAATTCTAAAAAGCATACTTAGCAAATACTGTTTTGTGCTAATAGCCTTTCTTGTCATCTTCTGGCAGCACTTTTGAGATGCCAGGTTTTAAATTGTGAGACATCAGCTGTGGGTACAGGTAAGTCAGTGATAACTGGTTTGAATACAAGTAGATCCAACATGCTCTGTACTCAGCCAGATTTTTTGAAATATTGCTAAAATTATCTCTGTGCAGATCTTCAGCTGATGTGAACTGGAGGTTAGATCTATCAGATACCTCTGAAATGAGAATTTTACCCTAAGATTGTTTTAAAAACTAACCTTCCTTTTGCTTCCTGCTCTTCCACCCCTCTTTTTGAAATAACTCTACATTTTGAGACAACAAATTGGCTAGTAACCCTTGTGTATGGTTCCTGGCTGTACACAGTTAGGTAAGAGCATCAGCAATGTAAATTCTTCAGTAACTCGGCAGAAGATACTATTTCATCACAATTGCTATTTAATTTTTGCAAAAGAACCTCCCACGCTGAATGTTCTTTGAGTTATTTGGGGTTGATTTTTCATGAATAAAATTCTTAGTCATCCTCAGAATCCATGCAATACCTTAAAGAAATAAAGACTTTGCATATTTCAGTAGTTAGTTGGTCTCCTTTTGTATCTTGTACCTCTTGATTCCTGTACTCCTTGCTGTATATATGAGAAGTGGCTCTTCGGGCTGTAGCACAAGCCATGAATTTGGGAGTTGAGTGGTGAAAGCCTTCCTTCATGGAAACTAATGGCAAATAAATTTACTCTTACTTTCTGCTTTAAGCTCTGGCAGTGACTTTCTGCATGGCCTTGGTGTGAAGATCTTATCATCAGAATTTATGCAGATAATCTGCACCTGGATCCTAGCCTGGATCTGCTGAGTTGGAATGCATTGTGGGCTGCCACATTGCAAAGTTGCTTGTCTGTAAGGAAATGATACGTTGGGCAGTTGGTGTAGTCCTCCTTCTATGTAGTAGGACTCTTGAGGATGCATGACATCTCTCATGTTTCATCAAAAAGTAGGCAGGCTACCAAACCAGGAGACTTCTTTACCTCAGCTATAGTCTGTGCCCTGAACTTCTCCTCTGTCTGCAGAGCTTACATCAGTTTGTATCGTGAACAGCCTTGGATCAGTAATTTTGTGGAGGGGATTACTAGGATGTTGTGCAAACTGGCCCTTTAATTGCTGCAGTGAACACAAGCCCGTGGATGAGTCCCAGAACTTGTTTGTACCTGGGTAATGATATATGTTTATATAACTAATAGCTTATGCCAATAATATATAAACTGAGAAGTTCCAGAAAATCTTTATGAAGGACTTTGAAGTCATTAAAAGTTAGCAGTGAAACCATCTCCTGTGGTTTTATTGCAAATATCAACTCTTGATGCTATTCTAAACGCCTGAGCCGATGAAGCTAAATGACTGCAGTAAAAAAAGGTTTGTTCATAGAGGTAATAACTCTCATTAGTCTAATTGGGATAGCTGGAGAAGGTAAACAATCTGAGTTGCAAAAACTATTTTCTGTCATGAAATACAAGCAGCAGACTTCAAAGCTTAATTCAAGTTAGAGAACACAAGCTTTCAACTTGCTTAGGTCTGTATCAGTCTGACAGAAAAGGATGGTTGGTATCTTGCAGAGTAAAGGACATGATGATAAAGCAAAAGAAGGAAGAAAGCTGTCGTCTATGGGAAGGAGTGAGTCAAGTAACATATGGTCTGTAAA
Organism: Antrostomus carolinensis; assembly: GCF_000700745.2. Lineage (NCBI taxonomy): Eukaryota > Metazoa > Chordata > Aves > Caprimulgiformes > Caprimulgidae > Antrostomus > Antrostomus carolinensis. The sequence goes on from NW_010305837.1 coordinate 28,247, forward strand.
ATATGAGGACATTTTTATGATGTGCACTAAAACTATTGTCTCTGAATCTCATCTTTTGTTATTGCAGTAATGATCTGAGACTTGTTTCTGGAAGGCTGCTGGTGGTTTTTTTGTGGAGGCTGGGTTTTTTTCTTTTGAGTTTTGGGGGTTTTTTGATATTTATTTTTTCATTTAAATCTCCAGTGATAAATGGTTGTTTCTCTTAGGTTTTATTTGTTTTAATTGGTTACCCATATGCTTGCTCTGTTGCGTAGCAGTGTGCGTTTAGCAACAGTTAATTTAAAATTGCTGTCTGAAACTAATTAATGAAACAGTATATAGCTATATATATATTTTAAGCAGCAAGTTACCTGAGTAGAGAAGAGAATGAATACCAGCTGAGAAAGGTAGTTCTTGATTCTATCTTTAGGTACTAGGGGTAGCAAAATTTGGGATGAGGTGCCTTTAGAGTATACCTGTCACAGCAGAAATGGAAGGGAAAGACACTCTCCATCCTGCACAGTTGATTTGAAAAGGGCCCCTGGGAAAACTTGCAAGAACCATTTTGAAGATTGCTGGAGTTTGAGACTCTTGTTCTTTCCAGCTTTGCTGCTGCTGCACTTACTGTGTGGTTAAGCCTCAGGAGAACTTGTGGAGGTCCAGCGAACTTGGTGGGCATGCCTTAATACTTGGTAAAGCAGTGTGCCTGTTATGTACTGAGCGTATTAATGTTGCTGTCTTCTATTGCATGTGCACATTATTCTGAGGGTACAAGCCCTTTCAGTTAGGGCTTTGGGTTTGGGGTGGGTTTTTTTCTTTGTTTCTTTTTTTAAGTAGTCTAGATTAAAAAAATATTGAGGTCAACTTGACTAGTAAATATATATATATATTATATATATATTTTATAAATATATATATATATAATTTCTTTTAATATATGGATAGAAGAAGAGAAGAAACAAAAAATAGCTTTGTGGCTTTCCTGGGGAAGGTGTTGGGTACTCCTGGTGTGGGTGGGGAGCTCTGGTTCTTTGATCCAGGCTCTACCCAGTGGCTTTGGTGGAAGGGAAAAACCTGTCTGTTCTTTAGCTTCGTCTTAGTCTAACTGTGGGCAAGTCCCAAGTGGGAAGAAGAAATGCTTTCACAGATTGAGTGGAGTGCTAGTATCTTCACATCTCAAGAGAGATTTGAAGATCAGGGTCCAAGTTAACGTTGTGGTGGAGAGCAGAGCATACCAGTTGGGAGATGATGGGTTTCTTCTGCACTGTGGTGCCATGGCCACAGGCCAAGGGAGGGATGCTGCGTGCTAGGTTGAACATCTCTGCTGCCTTAACCCTTGCTGCCTGGCCTTTAAGTTATTGTCTTCTACCTCACAGTGCTGGTGCAATTGCCTGTTTATTTTCCTGTGCTGGTCCTTACATGAAGGAATGTGTGCCATATTTAGGCTCCTTTCTATCACAGGGTTTGTATTCTGTAATCACTCTTAAATCACTGAGCTTCTATAGTGGTACAGCTGTGACACATGCACAGGATTTAATTACTTTTACTAAAGTTTAATTACTTTATGAAGTGCAGTTTTATTTTGGAGGTAGTGTGTTCCTTCTTAGACATCTGCCTGGTGTGCTAGTCTTATTGCTAAGTGGAATATCAAAGTGGTTTTGTCCTATGCTCCATATGGAATATAAGTGAACTAGTATGAATTATACTTGCTTCCAAGAGGACAGAATGGAGCTGAGTAAGCTTAGTGAATAGAAGTTGGAGTAAAATCATGGTGGCTTTAATGTGAATATCCTTTTTCATTAAAAACTTACTCATTTCAAGTCTAAAATCATATTTACTTTGAAGTGAAGTTTCTTTTTATGATGTAACTAGGAAGTGTTATTCCAACTGATGAATGTTATTTTACTATTGGGTAGAGTTGTAAAAGCCATTGACTTTTCTTTGCCACTGAAAGGAAGAAAACCTTTTTTCTTTATATGAAAAGCCAATTACTGTGTTATCAGGAAAAGGCTTTAATGGCTGTAGCTCACCTAATGAGGGCATTACCAAATGAACCCCCAATTCACAGATTTAGAGGGTGATATTTCTTAGACTGAATTGTCTTTGAAGCTGCCATTTAATCTTAAATTCTTTGCAGTGATGTCATTGGTGAGGTTTTTTGTGGTTTTTTTTTTTTTACTTGTGTTTTTCTTTCCGGTCAAGATGAAAATATTTCAGTAAGTTTTATTTTTGTTTTGACAATAGGAGAAGAGGAATTTTTTTTCCAAGTCCCTATAGAAAGTTTAGCTAGTGGTTTAGTTTAGGTGCTAGTGTGAAGTTACTGCTTCAGATATATCAGTATCCTTTAAAAGCAAGCATATGAATAAAAATAGGTTCTGACAAAGGTCCCAGTTTTTAAATGCTGAATTTGCAGGGGTTTTCTTTAAAGTATGAAGAGACGGGGTAGGGCTGGGGCTGTATTTGTTTTATTTTCAGATTGTGGTATGTTATGGTTTTATTTTAATGGTATAGGCTGGAAGAGGCAAATTAATTGCTGTTGTGGTGTAGAAGCATGCTGGAGTTTGAAGAATTATGGAGTTTGTGTTGTGCTGAACTGGAGTGATGAAGTACAGATAACAGACCACAGCTGTGGCCACAAATTAGACCTCTCCAATTTGATGCTGAAAGTATTGCATTAGAATTGCTCTTCTAGGATTACCATGTGGAAAGTCTGATGAATAAAACCAGATCTGAAATGGGGAAGCTAGAAATGCATGCTGCTGCAAATGCTTGTGGGGCTTCGTTGTTGTAGAACTAAGGTGACCACTTTGCTAAGCAAGAGCAGTGCTCAGCAGCTTTCTGTTCTTCAAGAACTTCCACTGTTTTTTTTTAATATCTTAAGATTTCCTTAAAGAATTAGGGTTCTCAGTCATTCTTTCCTCCTACAGCCAGCATGGCTTAGAAGAGGATGAGAGTTGTGGTCCCTCCCGGGGTCCCACAGCACCTGTCCTTATGTGGAATCCATCAAGAGTTGAGAGTGTAGGGTTTACCAGGAGATGTTTCAGGAAGATGCGTAAACTTTGATCCAACTGAAGTACTGTGCAAAGGCCTCCCTGCATAGGAAGGATGCAGTGAGGTGGTAAGCAGCACCTTCTGAGCTCCTGTGGGTATAGGAAACTTCAACATATGGGTATTGCTCTTGCCTTCTATGGAGCTTCCCTATTGCTGTGGGAATAATTATGCTCCAGGTACTTGCAGGCACAGGACAGCAGTGTAGTAATAGATCAGATCTAACATACAGTGATAGTTCTGAGCAGTGATGGCTTTGTTGGCAGAAATGTTCAAAAAACCAAAACTGCAGACTTGTAGTCCTGTGTTTGGGTTGACTGGCAGATAGGCCAATGCTAGGTGCACAGGTGGTCCAAGAGCAAGAGCGTGAACTGGGGTGCAGTGGTTGAAGCTGTCACAGGGTACCTCGTGGTTGCCAGGGTCCTATAAAGTTGGCTGGGGTATTGAATTCTTGTAAAACCAAGGGACAGCTCTGGCCAAGCAAGGTCTGCATGTAAACTTCCTAATCCCACAAACACCAGTCCTGTAAAGTAGAGGGGCCGGAATCAAGAAGACACCGAGTAATGAAACTCTGCAACGTTCCTCGCCCCCCTCCCCCCCCCGCTTCCTCAAATATTCTAGTTCAGTGAGTGTAGCTCTATCCTGACCTGCAACATCTGGTTCATTGTTTTTGTGCTAGGAGTTTCCTGAATGCCCCATGGAAAATGTGACCCTCTTTGTAATGTAGAACAAATATCTTCTGGAACGGGACTCAACTGAAAGGATTAAACCTCATTCTGTGTTGTGACTTTAATCCAGATTTGCATTCCAGTGAAGGATGCTGCGGTGGGGAAGGTGTCTGGAACGTAAGATATTGCAATGTAAAGCACCTGGTCGTTCCTTGGATTTGAGGATTTATGTATGCACAACCCAGAATCGGTAAAATCCTGACCTTTCCAAAGGACTCTTCCTTTTTTTTTTTTTTTTTTTATTTGTTGATACTTTCATATCTTTCCAATACATTTGGCATTTTAGTGGATTGACAGGTGACCAGCTGATGTCTGTGTACAGTAGCAAAGGCTCTGTTACATTTGGGATGTAGTATTTTATTCTTTGCATCAGCCAAGTTTTGTGACTTTCAAACTGGAATTCCATCTGGTCCTTCAAAACTATAAATATACATTTTTGAGAGAGGAAGGAAGATTGATGGCTATTTTAGTATTTGGTATAGAAGGCTTTCGTGATGAATTGTTTTCTTCCAACTCCTCTGTTCATACTTTCTTTCATAATCTTGAAAAGCAAAAACATTAATAAATCAAAGTGGGTTAAAGATCAGGCACGTGGTTTTATTTTAATAAGGGATAAAGCTGAAATCTCACTGAGTGTACATTGTTCAGCACTTGTTCTCTGGGGCATATGAATCAGTCCCTTCATCACTGATCCATAAGCATTTCCTTTTGTGGTTACAGTGTATTTTCATTAGAAAAACTAATGCAAGATAATACTCGGTGTGTTACATTTGGTGCTTTTGCTCATGTGCAAAGTTAACGTTGGGGGTTTTTTTTAAAAAAAAAACAACCCCAAGCTTTTTGTGGC
>NW_010305837.1:32935-52525 GCF_000700745.2 Antrostomus carolinensis
GCCTGCAAAGCTTGAGAAAGAGGTATAATTTTCATGGTTATGCCTTGTGTGTCTGTGACATGTTTTCCCAAAGGGTTCAGGGGAAAATGTACTTTGGGGACTGTTTCCTCTGTGTGCGTGGAGGAAGGCAGCAGCAAATGTATGTTTCTCTTAGCTTTTTCTCATTGCTGGTTGTTAGTATTTGGGACAGTGTTCCCTAAAGAGGGTAAGGTCAGAACCTGGTGGAAGAAGGGGAATCATAAATAAGAGAATTAAGAACTTTGAGACCCACCCCCTCGTCCCCCTTGCTGCCATACCTACACATCCGCTCGCTCTTTGGCGTCTTTTTATCGGAATTGTGGAAAGAGGCTGCTAAATGAAGAAACCAGCTTTTCTTTTGAACTTTTAACCTTTGTGAAAGCTACAGTAATTGGCTTCTGTGGAGCATAGATTGTTTGAATCTGACATTTAAAAAAAAATACAGGAAGAATGAAATATCAATGTGCACTTCTGAAATTCCCAAATTGCCAGTGAAGTTCTTCGATGTGCTTTAAAAGCTCAAAAGTGCAGAGAGAGATTGGGGAGGGGTGAAGTGTCCCTGTTGCATCTCAGCTGGGATGTGCTTTGGCTGAGATGAAAGTGCAGCAGTTAGTACAAAACCTCCACCTGGGGAAAACTGGTTGACATGTGTGTGTGAATGTAATCTCTTTGAGGGAGTGGAGGAAGGCTTGAAGAATGGGTCATGGAAAGGGAAATAAAACACTGTCAGAAAAGAATAGGGAGGAAAAAAAAAACGCCAAAGGTGAGAGAGATGAATTGTACTGCTTAGGTTAAAGGTGAGTATTATGCTTAGATTTCTTCTGTTGATGAATGTCCTATTTAAAAATAAATAAATAAAGGGGTGTTTCCCCACTTCATCCATCTTAAAAAGAACACAGTAAAACTCCTGACAGTTGCTATTCTTTCTAAGAGTTGATCACGTGAAACTTTTATATACTAAAAGCAAGGCAAGCACATTGAAGTCTAATCCCTGCTTACTCTAGTGGGTCTTAAAGCTGTCATCACTTAAAAGTTGTACAAAAGCAAAATGAATATCTTAAATACAAATGACTGTTGGCCTTCAATGGCTTTTAATGCACATATTCTAAATCAATAATTAAAAAATCTAAAAGCAAATCCAAGTCAAATTGTGCTTTAGATGGTAATCTAAAATGCTTGAAAGCACCTTTCATGGGTATCATTGCTAGCTTTTCCATCTGTATATAAATGTAATATATTTTTGAAAACTTGAAAACAAAAATTTAGAGGGACACAGCCTGATAGCAGAGACCTGTAGCCCTTCCTTCCCCCACACAAGGTAATAGCCGTGCTGCATACATCATCACACGTGTAGCTATCAAACAGAAAATGTGCTCAGCGAGGCTTTTTACTTCTCAGCTGCTAGAAGAAAGTGCCAACCTTTGGCGTGGTTGAGTTTCTCTTAACAGAAAGCAGCAATACATATTGTAGTTAACTTGTCTGGTGGCATGCAAAACTACCTTGCTGCCTTCTTCCTTTAAAAATATGATACTTCTTTCTTAAATAAGGTTGGTTAATGAACCAGGAGAAACAGGGACAGATTTAAGAAAGAACCTGTTAAAAATAAGCAGCTCCTCAATTTACCAGAAATTGTTCAGTTTGATTTTGTTAGAGATGATGACACAGAAACAGTTTTGTGCAAGATGCTTTGAGCGTCTTACCCTGAGAAAATTGGGATCCTTCATAGCTCTGGGATTTTCATCTTGCTGTCACATTATGTATCTTTAAAGCAAGAGGCAAGTGTTTTCTGTCATGTGCCTGACTCTTTTAACATCTGTATTTCCACTTCAGCAATTAAATGACTACAAGCAAAGGCGGAAGAGTAGGGTAGCCAGCAGCTGTGCATTAATTTCACTGTGTAAAACGACCGAGATTATTTGGGACCAGAAAGAGGTAACTGCCACAAGACAGTGGCCTCCTCCTCTCACGTGTGTGCTGAAAATGAGGCAGTTGCCAGGAATGACTGAACCAAGGAGCCAGATGACAAGTTATTTCTAAGCTGAGAACAGCTTAAACTTTCAGAGCTCTAAAACCAAAGCACATGGTGTTTTGCAAACTCACACGTATTAAATGCTGAAAGCCTGGGTAGAAGGGAGAATGTGGTAGAGGCGAGCAGTAGTTGCTCACTGGGCTGTTAGGAGTATTTGCATTTTGATTGGCTCTGCAGACGTTCGTGTGTGCCTCAGGGACTCTTAACATAAGGAAAAACAGCTTTATATATAAAGAAGAATGGTGATGTGACTTCAGACTTGCTCCCTATAGCATGTTCTGTATGCATGTTCAGTCTTGGCTTAAATGAACATAACGGCGATGCTTTTGTTTTGCCTAGGAAATTAGTTTCCCTTGCTGATTTGTTTTAAGGTTTGTAATCCACCTAAAAATGTGTTTATCATTTTGTGCTGGTAATGAAACTTTTAATTTGGCAGAGTAAGAGAATTACAAAAGCATTGGCCAGTAAATATAGCCACAAAATGGTTTACACCTTTCTGTCCCATCCCAAAGTTCTCATGAGAAGCTCCATCTGATGGATAACTGCAGCAGCGTGCTCTGAAATGTTAAAAAGAGCACAGACTGTTTCCAGCAGATTATGAAGATGTATCCTTCACTTCTACCTCTCTGGTTTTTAATGGTAGGTGTTGTATTCAAACTAAGGATGGTAGCAAGAAATAGATAAGCTGGTCTCTGCTTTCAGGACCTTGAGGGCTGGTGAAGGGTAAAGTGCAGGAGGAACTGAGTGAGTAGTCTGTCTGATCACATGAATAAATAAGGTGGCTGCCTGTTCTGGGTATTCTGTCAGCCTGGTTTAGATACAAACCCTGTAACCTCTAAATGCCTCTTAGATTCTCTGAGGAAGGGTGGTGCCCCATTTTATAGTTGGTGGTTGGAGGCACAGAGGGCTAACGGGCAAGTACGTGGCCACACACAAATCCTTTGAATAAAAGAAGATTACACACAGGTGTTCTTGGTTCCAAGTTTAACATCCTTGTCTTTGAAACAGACTTTCTGATAATTTAAACAGTGTGATTACTACGTGTGTTAGGGAGTTCTTCTCTTTAATCAGTGCTTTGGGGAAAAAACTTGGTAGATCCAAGGTCTATTTGCAGGTGGGTTTTTTCAGTTTATTTTTCTCTGGTGTATCTTGCACTAGCTGCTAATGATTACATTCTTTCAATGACACCAAGGTCAAAGAAGAATCTGGGGCTTTTGTGTCTCAAGAGATTTGTTTTGCAAATGTGATAATACATTTTTCTGTCTTGTTTAAATGAGAGCATTAGACTTTGTCCTGGGCACTAATGCAGCATATTTATGTATTGGCACTGCTGCTTCAGAATTTCCTTCAAGTTCTTTAAGTTGAGTTAATACCATTTTTTTTCCCTAGTCCTAGTCAAAGTTGTTGGCATAGTGGGTGAGACCAGCAAGGTAAGAGATGTAGCTAAAATCCATATATTTCTTTAACATCCCAAGAAGAGAGCTTGTGAAGGTGTTGTGGCTAGTAGGAAACTGCTCCAGAGTTTGGAGTGTGGTACATGTGAAAAGGAAACCTCAAAAAAATCTTCAAAACATATTTTCCTTCATTCCTCATGTACACTGTCCTTGTAAGTTTTGCATGCCCAGATCAAGAAGAAGCAATTGGGAACTGCGTGTTGTGGAGAACATGTCTTTGTCAGCCCTACACACTGGAGTAGTCTTCCAAGCAAGGTAGAAGGAGGTCACAGCCAGCTCTGACAGAAGTCCCCTGTTGGGAGTAGGGGACTGTAGCTGAAATGGGGCTGAAGTCCTGCTCTTCAGAGATGTGGAGTCCACTTACTTTTTACTGGGCAAGTTGTTTGGCAGCTTTGGAAACAGGACATCTCTTTCCTGATCATACTCCTAACTCCACATGAAGACCTTCTGATAGGCAGTGGCTATGGGTCTGTGAATGCAGCATGAAGACCGCAAAAATCAGCGACCTGAAGCATCAATGTCCTGTAGGATGGGGTGGGGGGAGAGAAAAGATGGAGTATTCTTTTAGTAGATGGGCACACTGTGGCTTTTTATCCTTTCAGTGTGCAACCTGTGAATATTGCTTAATATAGTGTAAAATGAGAGTGGGCAAGGCTCTGCATTTAGTGTTGTCGCTGTGCTGACAAACCTGTAAAGCTGTGTTTTGGTCCTCACAGCCAGGTAGAAGTGCTTTACTGAAGGGCAGAAAGAGGACTCCATTCTGTTTTAAAGAGATTAATAGCTAAATCGCACTTACCACTTTGACATTAGAGATCTACTGATGTTAAATTGCTCCTGAAAGCAGATGAAAAGCGCCGCGGAGTTACTGTGGTGTGCTTTGTTTTAGTGTTGCTGTTTTCACACAAAGGGCTTTTCAGCCAGGTGTCAGCCCTCTAAGAAGTTCTAAATGGTCAGCTTCAGTTGACAGCTTTATTTGAAAACACCTCTAACTATGCCAAACTGAACTAGACAGTTAACCGAGCAGTGATTTGCCACCCTTCACCCCCAAGTGCAACTGGAAAATTTAATTTGTGGACACTGAAGTCTGAAGGCAAGAAGGAGAAACAGTGGTTACTCTCACAGGGGGCTTGCTGTAGGGATGTTACTTTATATTTCTGAAGATACGAACTCTGGCAATCATCAGAGCACTAAAAATGTACTTGGATTTTATCCAAATACTTTAATCTTTTAATGTCTGTTACAATTATAAAGGAGCTCATTGAGTTAATGAAACATACTGTAATGAACTTAGTAATTGCATATTTTTACATTGTTCTCTATGGAATTGAATCTCAGCTGTGTGCCATGAACTTTGTGCAGATGAAATAAATCCTCTTTTTTGGCTCATGGAACATTTCCATGGTGGTTTAAGATGGGCAGGTTATATTCCTGCTTTCCTCTTTGCTCCTGCCCATTCTTTATGGTGGTCCTGATGTTCAAGCGAGTGAGTGGCGAACGCATTCAAGGGACTAATCTGGCTGAAAATGTGTCTTTGGTTTTGTTTTGTGGGGTTAGTTTTTGGACAGTCCATCTCTCTGAACTGGCCTGTTGGACAAGTGCCAGTGCTGGCACTGGGGAGGAAGAGGCCAGGCCTTGATATTGGGTTAGCAGAGACATCAGATCTGCTGCGGAACTGGACTTGGAATGGAAAAGCCTGAGTTTTTTGGAGGAGAAACATTTCATTTTAGCAGAGAACATAAGGATGGTTGCTCAGGATGATGTATGTATTACAGTATTTTTAACATAAAAATTAATGAGGATCTATTTTTTTTTTTGCTCTATAAGTTGGAGGCATGCATGTTCCTGTGCAGCAAAGGCATACTGTCCTTTGGCCTGTTGCTGTTAACCTCTCCCTATTCTGTAGTGAGTACGTCTAAGTTCTGAGCAGGTAAAATACTTGGCAATAACTCCTGGATGGAATTAAGAGGGTATTAAATATTTGAGGTACTCTATTTGTTTTTAGGATAATAGAGAAAAGCATCACACAGCAACTGCTGGTTCATTTTGAATAGATGTTTTGATAGAAGTTGATTGAGTTGCAGCAGCAATCGGTGACAATTAATGTTCTGGCTCCTGAGAAGGAAACTGCCACAAGTCATCGTGCGGAATAATGTGGCTGGCACAACTCAGTCCTCAGTGTGCAGTCAGTGCTGGTTGCCTTGTCTGGATTAATGTGTTGTGGGAAGGTTAAGCGCTCAGCTCATTCATTAGCCAATTTGGAAACAGTTGAGTGTTTTGCTCATTCTTGGCATAACTATGCATGTTCCCAGAGAGGCTGGAGCAGGAGCTTCAACTGGAGCGTGGAGATGGGGAAACACAGCTGTACCATCATCGGCTTTTGACAGTATTAGCTGTGGCCACTTGGGCAGTCTTAGAGAACCTTTGTAATTCTAGTTACTTAGGAGATAAAAGATGCTTGGAGAAGCGGTTCATATGTACTACAAAGGTGACTTTTTAATTAATAATGATGGTTTTTACCTGAGCAATGAAGTAAACGTATTTACTAATTTGGCTAGAATTTTCCATAAGTCAGGTTTCTTTGTTCAAGTATTTCCACTTTTTTCTGATAGTAAAAGAGGAGACAATCATAACATCTCTCTTTAGCTTTAACTGCAGTGGCTGAATTGGTGGCTCTCTCCCTCACTGACCTAACCCTGTCCCTGTCCCCCCATCCCCCCCCCTTTTTTTTTTTCTAATAGCCTGGCAAAATAGCATAAATTAGATATGGTGGGGTTTCAAGTTGACATGTGGGTTATAATTTTGGAGTGAACACATTACTGTCTCTCCCTTTTAGCAGGGACAGCAGGACAGGCAAGCTTTTCAGCTGTTGCCCACTGCTTAAACAGCATGACTGTCTAGAGCTGATGACTCAAATCAGTAGAAGGATGATGTTTGCATCAAAAACTTTCCCTGAGCCATGTGGATTTTAAAGTTGAATAAAGTGTGCAGTAAAATTATGGGTCGACCACAAATTGTACTGAATGCTTGAATGGGATGTTTTACAGACTGTAACGCAAAAGCAATTTACAGTAGTTTTCCTGTCAGAAGTAAAGTTTCATCCACTTATACGGGAAAGACATTGAGGCACTAGAGCATGTCCAGAGAAGGGCAGTGAAGCTGGTGAAGGGTCTGGAGAACAAGACTGATGAGGAGCAGCTGAGGGAACTGGTGTTGTTTAGCCTGGAGAAAAGGAAGCTGAGGGGAGACCTTATTGCTCTTTAAAACTACCTGAAAGGAGGTATTAGAGAGGTGGGGTTTGCTCTCTTCTCCCAAGTAACAAGTGATAGGACAAGAGGAAATGGCCTCAAGTTGTGCCAGGGGAGGTTTAGATTGGATATTAGGAAAAATTTCTTCACCAAAAGGGGAGTCAAGAACTGGAAGAGGCTGCCCAGGGAAGCGGTGGAGTCACTGTCCCTGGTGGTATTTAAGAGACGTGTAGATGAGGTACTTAGGGACATGGTTTAGAGGTGGACTTGTCAGTGTTAGGTTTATGGTCAGACTCAATCTTAAAGATCTTTTTCAGCCTAAATGATTCTATGATCCCGATCTTTAAAATCTTAGCTCAAATTATGGAAGACTGGGATCTTTTTGAATGAGTGCTCTTGGATGCCAACTGGGAAGAGTTATGGAGATTCTTGTTCCTAAGTTGTAACCAACAGCTGATTTCAGTGTCTTTAGAGAATTTTGTTAATGGCATAGAAGGCAGTCTGCTGCAAAAGCAGCTATTTTTGCTCATTGTGTGCACAGCTGAGTACAGAAAAGGCATAATATTTGAACACAGATGGGCAGGCTAGGACTTCAGGAGTGCTTAGAGTCATTATATCAGTGTACTCAGAGAATCACAGAATGGTTAGGACTGGAGGGGACTACTGGATGTCATCTTCTTCAACCCCCCTGCTCAGGCAGAGTCATCTGCTACTCTTGGTTTTGGGATACAGAGATAAGCATGGGATGGTCCCCTCTTAAAATACCCAGATCTCCTGTTACCAAGTGTCACATTTAATGCAGTTTACCAAGCTGTACACAGGACATATCTCCCTGGGAAATGAGCTGGGTGAGCAGAGTGTTGGCACTGCTGTTACCTTGTAGTCAGGTTTCTTCTGAAAGGTTTCTAGCATCCCTCCCAAATACCCTCTGCGTTCTGGTTGTATGAACCTGGAGCTTGCCCTGCTCTTGGGCTCTTCAGTATCTTTTTGCTTGTATTTAGGTGTTCCTGCTCTGGCAGGGGGCTTGGACTAGATGATCTTTCGAGGTCCCTTCCAATCCCCAACATTCTGTGATTCTGTGATTTTACCTTACAGTGATCTTATGTTTAACCTGGCTGGATAATTGGGAAGATTGCTCAGGTATGCAAGCTCTTCCTGATCTAGAATTACAAATGATGGCCCCAAGGTATGTGTCAGCATTGAAATGGAGGGTGATAACTGTTTGAGATGTCCTCAGAAAAGTGGTTCCAGGCCTGCAGGTACACAGGCTGAGAAGCACTCAGCAAAACAGGGTGGCATCAGTGTTAAGGATGGGCATACGCACAGTAGTTTTTTTGGGATGTGACTGTGTCCACATTTGTTTCCTTAGCATCTCTGTATTCCTGTTTCCAAAGTGGGTTTAATGATCTCCATTAAAATGCCAGATTCGTCTCAACAACCGATATTGTTTGGAGATAAGATCTCTTTAATACAGAATAGCTCAAGCTATTGGACAAGTGTTAGCTATAGACAAGGTCTAACTGTGCCATTCTTTTTTTTCCTGGGTGGCCATCACTGTGTTTTCCATTTGCAGTCTCGTCGTTTTGCTGGATGTCCTTCAGAGAGCAGGCACTGGGAAGTTCACAAGTGTTAAGGGCAAATTATTCTTTGTGAATATGAGAGTGTGAACTGTCACGAGAGTTAGGAGTCTACGGGGGTGGATTCAGAGACTGTATAGTGCTGAGAAGTCAAGAAAATGTGGGGTGTTTTGACTGTTAGCTGTTCTGATGCACTGGTTTCAGAAAGTATAAAGGAAACAATGCTGGTAGCAACACCTCTGTAGATGGAGCTGCTTTCTGCTGCGAGATTACTGACAGATGGTTTTTTTCCTTCTCTTGGTTATTGTTGTCTTTGAAGAGCAGTGTCAGTGCCTGAAGCAAAAGTCTGGGGTCTTCAAAACTTTTGTGTGTCCTCATTAGACTCATAAATGGTATCCAGTCTTTATTTTGCCGTTACTTTTACTTTTGATGAGCGTGATGAGCATCAGGCTCTGCTTATTCACTGTGGCGTATCAACGTGTCTCTTTTTTCTGCAGTACTTTTCCTTGCAGAATGATTTCTTTTAGAAGTTAATTCTGTTTGTTTCAACCTTCGACATCCTGTCTGTACTGTCAGTTAACTTGGTTGTTTCCTTCAGCACTCACGCGTCTCCACTGCCCTCTCTTCCTCTATTTGACTGCTAACTTCCTGACTGTACCATTAGTTCCTCTGTATGTGTCATAAGCATTGATAGGGTAAAAAAATTCTCTTTGCTTCTTATACTGCTGATTCATCTTGCTTCTAGCAGGAAGTTTAGGGTTTCTCCCAACCTTGAGTTTATCTTCTTGTATCTGTTATCTCCTTTGGGATGTAGCCAGTCATCATTGTCTTGATTCAGCTTCTGCTGAAGCAAAGCAATAAAGTGTTATCACTCAAGATGCTCTTTTGTGTGTCCTTTTGAGCCCCCTGATTTGTCCAAATGCCAGGAAAGTCCCAAGTACCATAGGTAGATCATGCTAGTGCTAGAAAAGAGGACTGTGTCCTTTTGTTAGTCCTTTACTCTTAGTTGAATACTATTCAACTAAGAGTAAAGAACTAAGACTCTGTTTCCCGAGTCATAGCACTTTTGATGAACTTTCTGTTTGTCTTCAGCACACTTTCAACCAGCCTCTAAGTAAAGATATTCCGTTTCCAGTTAAATTGGAATCATTTGGAGAGTGCTTAGCATTAAAAAGCACCCACCCCCCAAAAAAATTACGCCTCTCCTTTTGAGTTGTAATATTTAGCATTGCTTTATTTTAGTTGTTATTTCACAGTACCAGTTTTCTTTTTCCTTTCTTCTCCCCTTCAACTTTCTTACTGCTGAAAACTTTCATGCTATCCTTACAACCCTTTAAGAACAGCAGCACCACTGCCTGCAGTGGAGGCTTCATCTTTTTCCCATTACTTCCCTCTTACCTCTCAGGTTATGTGAGACTAGTCTGAGAGGCAGGGAAAGAAAATTATATTCAGCTGGATTTTAAGGGATATTTTTTTTGCTGCTTGCTTTGGTTTAGAAACATCTGGAGTACAGCCCAACGATGACAAACAACCCCAAACAAAACAACGAGCCCTGATAAACTGAAAAGTTCAAGTGGATTCTAAAGTTTTATTCAGAGCAGTGTTTGATTTTGTTTCTTTGCTTGATATCTGCCATGGTCTTTAAATTCCACGTGCTAGACAGGTACTCAGCACCTTTGAAAAATTATGCTTTTTTTTGTACAGCTATATAGACCCACCCTCTTTGACTAAAGGGTTATTTTTGGTGTGGTGGTTATGGGGTTCTTTTTTTTGGTTTGGTGTTTAGTTGTGGGGTTTTTTTTAAATTTTAGTTTCTTGTTTTCTTGGAATAGTCTTTTGAATACTTGAGTTTGGGACTTTCCTGCTTTCTAGTTTGAAGAGCTGAGATATTAACACCGTTAGTAAACAGAGTATCTTTATCTAACTGGATGGTATATGAGTGTTAATTAAATTGTCATAAAGGTTCAGATACCTTGAATAATCAAAACCAAGTTTTTAAGTCCTCTCTCTTCTGAATTATAGACATGTAACTGAAAGTTCTTTAATAGAAAGAGCCTGATCTTTCAAGAAGCCATGCTGGGAGTTCTAGTTAAATAAGTACTTGAATTTTTCTGGAATGCTTCAGTATGTGCTTTAGAAGCAAGACTAGACAGCCTGCTTGATTGTATTCTGAGTACATCCAGTCTGTTGTGTTTTCTTCCACCTTTTCTTTTCAAGCACCCTTTAAAGCCTGTTTTTCTCTCTAGTTTTGAGGAGTGCTTTTTTGAAAGTGGGCCTGTCAATGATAGTGAAACCTCAACCACATAAAATGCTTCCTAAGGAGAGGAATAACAAGATGACTGTGGGAAAGGTAAAATACTTGGAATGAAATTGTGAAGAAAGGTTATGGGTATGTGAGAATGAATTTGTGAGGTGATAACCACAAGAATATTCACCATCTTTCTTGAACAGCTTTGCCAGTGGCAAAAACTCTCCTGTTCTGTACATTTCACACCCATATTCCTAAAATCTCCTCCAATACTAGGTTTCCAGGTATTTTGGAGTGGGAAAAATGGTGTATTTAAACCTGAAGAGTCCAAAGCTAATTTTATCATAATATTAAATGGAGCATTCTTGAGCTAATGATGCATTATTGATCAGCAGATTGTGGGTTCAGCATCAAGGTAACGTTCTCGTTGGGAAGCTGATGGATGGCTCTGAACTGCGAAAGTCTGTCGAGTAGGGTCAGGTCTTCCTGCAGTGTTGTTGGCTGCTGCAGAGGAGATAGCAGCCCCCTGGGTTGTCTGCTTTCTGAGATGGCCATCTCTTTTCTATCACATAGTAAAATATAGCTCAGAACTCCCATAGAGGTTTATGTTCCATTTGTGGCAAAGCATCTGTGGATTCTATTGACATGTGTCTACTGGGCCTTTGACTCCTGTCTGGTTCAGGGGTGAATAGTACAGAACACATAACAAAAGGGAAAAAGGCAGCGTGAAAGCCTTTTTATGTACACAAAGTGTACATCCAGCCCCCTGGCTGCTGTGCCCTGTTTTTATTTCTCGCAGAGATGATAGAGCATGTTTACAGCTCCTTAGACTCAGTCATGTTCAGTCATGCAGTTGAACTCCAAAAATAACTCTCTTGGGGATATTAATCCAGCATTGGATTATCTTTCTAAAATCGTTAATCAGACTTGGTCCCCGAGGGATCTTCCAGCTGAACTTGCCACTTAGTTTGTGTTTGCTGGGGCGGCGGGAGCCGAGCGAAGGAAGCTGATGAGGTTTGACAAGAAGCGGTTACTTACGTAAGGTCCCGAGCAGAGGGACCCGTGTGCTTCTCCTCCCGCTGTAGAAATGCCACGGGGACAACCTGCCTGCCAGGGGGAACCTGTGCCAGCTCCAGGTGATTCCCATACATGCTGCCTTTTGTCCAGGGAGGAGAAACACATGCTTTGTTTTATTAAATCCTCAAATGCATGTGACATTCCTTCGGTTGCTTTTTAATCATTAATTTCCTTACTCAAGCCGTTCATTAAATGACCTGGCCTGCTGTTTGAATTTTACCTCTCTTCTGGAAAAGAACTGAGCTGTTGCAGGCTGCTGTTTTCCTATAGAGCTAGAACTGCGAGTCACATAACTCCTATTAGCCTGCATTTTTTCTCCTATCTGTAGAGTAAGAATATTATTTCTTGAGAGATGTGCTCTGATAGCTCTAAGTGATATGAAGTACTTTGAAATCTATGTATGGAAAGTGCCAGGGAAATTGCAAAACTCTTTTTTTTTTTTTTTTTTTTTTTTTTTAAAAAAAGAGAGTTATACTGAGAACTAATTTCATATGCAAATAAAATCCTGTTTTCCACATGCAATGCATAGATCGAAGGGGAAAATTCAGTATGTTTTACTGACATATGTGCTTCTTCAGAGCCAAGCAGGTAAATTGAGAGCTTGCATGTCTGTGCTGGTGCATTTTTGCATTAAATTTAACATACTTTAATTTCCAACTTGAGTGTTTATTACTCTGACTTAGTAAACCACTGGAAGTACTGCATAGCATGTTTGAAATGCAGAAATGTACAGGATGAGGTAATAACAATAACTCGCAGAATTTGCACTTTAATGGGCTAATCTGTTTTAGTTCTGAAAAACCCTATTAATGTAAGAAAGTGCACTCAAGTGGTAGGAATGTTTTGGTTGTGGGATTTTTTTCCTTCTGATGATAAAATAAAATGCTGCTGAGCATAGAAATTGCTTCAACCTCCTCCAGGTTACGGCTGCGTGCAGGCATTAGAGAAAATAATGGGAAGTAGCCTTCCTTTTCCTCAGACCCCTCCTCCACTTCATGCTTTCATGCCTGCACATGCATCCTGTTGCCTTCAGATTCTGCCTTGAAAATAAACGTTGCGAAAATGAGTTGCAAAGTTGCTCTTACATGTCAGTGCTTCTCAGATCCCACTGGGAGAGGAAAAAGGAATTGCACTTGACAAAACTCCATAACTAGACCTTTTAGCAACATCCGTGTCCTTTTCACTGCTTGACTGCTGCTGGCATAACAAAAATCATTTCAAATTGGTTCTAGTTCTTCATTCACATCATGAAAATTGCTTACTAAATCAGAAGCGTTTCACATCGGGGGTTGTGCCTTCCTTATTTTACTGGGCAGTGTCTAAAACACTGCGTGCCACTGGAATAACTGGTGGGTAATTTGTCAGTGTTGGCACTGTAGGTTGCAGAATTTTCTTTACAATCATAATTTTGTGATGACAGGTAAACATCTAGTTTGGCCTTAAAAAAAAATAAAAAATTGTTTCTGGCATTGCCACATAGGTAGAAAGAAACTAAATTATCTTCTGGATCCTGCATTGGATTAATAAGATTATAAACTAGGAAAAAAAGTTACCACATTTGCTTAGGATGTCCACTGAGAAACAGAAAGAAATTTGTAGTGATGATTTTATATATGCTCTTCAGCTTTCAGACTACACTGATGTCTCTGAGTTGGTCTTCTCCTGCTGGGAGAAGTGGATCTACATCCATACAAATTAAAGATCTGTCACTTTGCTTTGTGTTTTATGACTGTATAAGCGTACATATGTTAATCATTATAATTATGTAGGAGATCTGTGCTAGCCTGCCTTAAAAATTAGTTACATTGAAATCGTCTTCTGGATGCTGTGGCAGACGTCTCTTGCACCTTGCTTTGGAATGCGAATGCTTATTTTCTCTAGCTGAATTTGGTTAACTTACCGTCAACTTCCCTTGTCTCTTCTTTCCTAAACCATTTGATTTCTTCCCGTGTGACTCATTCAGATGGACCATAACTCGCTAAAGCAAAATGAGGGTTAATGCCCACATTTGTACAGAGAATCATAGTGGTTGGAAAAGACCTTTGAGTTCATTGAGTCTGACCATAAAGCTAACACTACCAATTCCACCTCTAAACCATGTCCCTAAGCACCTCATCTACCTGTCTTTTAAATACCACCAGGGAAATTGACTCCATGACCTCCCTGGGCAGCCTCTTCCAGTGCTTGACTACCCTTTTGGTGAAGAAATTTTTCCAAATATCCAATCTAAACCTTCCCTGGCACAACTTGAGGCCATTTCCTCTTGTCCTATCACTTATTACTTGGGAGAAGAGAGCAACCCCCACCTCTCTACACTCTCGTGTCAGGGAGTTGGAGAGAGCGAGAAGGTCTCCCCTCAAGTCTCCTTTTCTCCAGGCTGAGCAACCCCAGTTCCCTCAGCTGCTCCTCATCAGACTTGTTCTCCAGACCCTTCCCTTTGTTGTCCTTCTTTGGACATGAGAGTGAAAGTTTTCTTCAAGTTTATTGCTGCATATTGTCGTTTTGCTTTCATAGTCGTGGCCAGTGGTTATGAATTAGTGTTTTTTTCTGCAGCGTTGATGGTGAGCTGTGGAGTTAGCTAACGTCCTAGGGAAGGCATTGTGGAGTTAGCTAACGTCCTAGGGAAGGCATTGTGGAGTTAGCTAACGTCCTAGGGAAGGCATTGTGGAGTTAGCTAACGTCCTAGGGAAGGCATTGTGGAGTTAGCTAACGTCCTAGGGAAGGCATTGTGGAGTTAGCTAACGTCCTAGGGAAGGCATTGTGGAGTTAGCTAACGTCCTAGGGAAGGCATTGGGCCATGGCTTAACAGGTTACCTTCCCTTTGCCTCCCATGGTGAGAGGTGACAGTGCTCCGAGGATACTGCTGTCCACCAGTCAGAAGAAAATACGTTTGCCTGTGCATTAGGTGGATTCTGTGGATTTTGTAAGTCTCCCTTCTCTCTAGATGTATATGTGACCTACAGATAATCATTTTTCATTGAAATATAGATGATGAAGGAAGAAAATAAGAACTTACTCCTCTGAAGCCCTCCTCAGTCAGGTTTATCTGGCAGGAGCTGCAACTGCTCTTGCTGTGTTGTGGCCAGTAAACTCGGGCTCTGGCTGAGGTCCTGGCCAGCTTCCAGCCTCCCTCCTGCCGGGAACGCGGTGCCGTGCCAGGGAACGCCGGGAGAAGCCTGTCAGTCGGGCACTGGGTCAGCCGGCTCTGCTTAAGCGCTGCTGGCAGTTTAATACCAAAACGTCACCAGGCTGAGCCTACTGAAGGCTGTTCTGCTGAGGAGGTGGGGAACACCCTCACGGTGAGCGTGGGAGGGAAAAAGGTGCTAAGGTCTCGGTTTTGTTTGACTGTCGAGGTGGATTAACAGCTCGTGGTTGTCAACAAGTCTCACTTCTCCCCCCTGCCACGTTGTGCAACCTCTGGGAAGCTGTTTGACTTGAACCTGGTAACAATCAGACAACCGAAAATACCTTTGTGCCGGTTAGTCGAGTCAGTGCGCTGCACGGCGAGGGGAGATGGAAATGGCGGGAGCATGAGGTGTCAGGGGAGAAATGGCGGGAGCTTTGCATCCGCTCAGGCTCTACAGGGAAAAAGGCAGCCAAAAGTGAGTGTCTGTTCTTAATGACCAGCCAGCCAGCTGCACACTTTCATTGTGTTTATTCCCGGTCCCTGTAACATCTACCAAATGTAGACAATATCGCTGTGTTTCTTAATCACATTGTTTAGTCTTTCCAGGCACTTCCTGCAATCCAGTCTTATTTATAGACCATCTATTGTCTTATTTACTGCCTTGCGCTTTGCTTTGTGGTGGTGTGTGATCCTGTTGGCGTCAGAAGTGCCGTTGTTGGGGAAATAAATTGCTGGAGTGTTATAAAGTTCATAAATTGCTTTTATATTATGTGTTGGGTACCCCATCTAGAATATATCAGGGCTTGCAAGCATGGAGGACTGAGCCTTTTCAGAGTAGACCAAAGGACATCCAAGAAGCAAAGAAAGATAGAACCATCTACATGAAAGCTGGACAAAATTTCACTTCTAAGTAGTATGAGATGAAGGTGCAAAATTTCTTCATAAAGGGGTGGTTTCATGATTTTATTCAGGCTGATCGGAGTTCATGCTTCTGCTGCAGTTGGAAAATTGAAGCAGCAACTGATGGTGGTCAGAGCCTTTTTTTTCCTGTACCTGTTTGTAGCTTTTGGATGTCTGCTATATTCTGTCACTCATCTCTTGCCTTAGCTCTTTCAAAGGGTACATGTGCAAGCATGTGTCCATGCTTTCACCACTTCTCTTTTCTGCTAAGAAGAAGTGGGACTGGGCCTCTGGGGATTTCTACAGCTTCTCTCGTTTTGTTATATGTGATGGCATCTTGCTGGGTCTCAGCAGAGCGTGCAGGAAATGCCGTGGTCGGCACTGAGGACTTGCAGGAGGGTGAGCAGTAACATTACCATGTCCAAGAATCACAGAGCTTTGCCACTTTGGTGTCTGGCCTGCTACCCTGGGAGAAGGGTGCAGAAGGTTTGCAAGCTCAGAAAGGCACTACACCCGCTTGAAAAGTGTTTGTTGTTATTGTGAGGTTACAAACTCTGATGAGGCAAAAGAGAGAGGACTTAGATTCTGCAAAACCTGAGGATTTGGTTCTTCCTTTTTCCTTTCCTTTTGTTTCCTTCCCCGAAATTCACAGCCTGCGCTATTTGACATGAGATCCTATTGATATTCATACTCTTGCAGAACTATGACGTTTTATGTTGCTGATTATATATCACTGTTAATGTATATTATATACTGGTATATTTACATGTATGAGATTTACCATCAAGAAATATTTATGTGTGGGTATCTCTGGATCTGTTAGGTGAGGATATGTGTGTGTGTGTGTGTATGTATATGTGGAAACTGCTGTGTGTTCTGCCTTCTTCCTGACATCCTGGTTGCTATAGTGCAGTGATCTATTTGTGAACACCCAGAAGATCATTGCTATAGTTAAAAGAAACAGTCTTTCCTGGCCATAACTTCGTGGGTAATCTCTTCTACTGGAGTACCAGCTTTAACCGATTTGGTCACATTCCCAGGGACTCCAGGAGTGACACTGTAACAGGAGCTTCCTCTAATTTGTCGCTTTTCCCCACCGGCATATGTAATAATATTTAAAAATAGTTTCTCTATTTAAATCTAATGCATGTCTATTATTCACCGTACATTTCAGTGCTTCAGCCATCTTTCTAACAGACTGTCAAGCTGTGCAGCATGTTGTGGCATTGTGTCCTGTCTTTGCTTCTGTAATATGTGCCGTTCTGCTCCTGCACATATATACACACATGTATTTTCATCCACCTGCCCAGCCAGGCAAAATATAAGGAGATGAAGCAGCAGCACTGGAGTTCTGTCTAAACTGCTATTTTTTTTTATATATATATATTTTTTTTTTTTCTTCCCCTTCTCCCTGCAGGTGTGAATGAGAGAGAGTCTCTGCAGCATTTAGTGTCCAGTTGTACTGGCTCCGAAGAGCAGCAGCAGCATCGCAATGCCCCCTCCTGCTGATATAGTGAAGGTGGCGATCGAATGGCCAGGTGCCTTCCCCAAGTTAATGGAAATAGATCAAGTAAGTGCCTGCAGACGCGTGCTCGGCCGGCCCTGCACGGAAATAAGTTCTTCTTGGCGTGTGTGTGCGTGTCTCTGCGTTGATGTTTACTTAGTGCACACGTATGTTTCTGTGAGTGCATGTGTGGTAGAAGTTGTTTTTTATAAATGGTGTAACCCTCTTCCTCTCTTCATGTTTTTGATGTGTTTAAGCTGTTTTTATTTAATTTGCTTTTCATTTTAAACAGCTGCTGGAATAACACATTTACTGCTCGCCTGACCCACTTAACACTTTTGTGCCTTAGTTTGTTAAACTGCAAAATTGTGGTAATGTTGTTACCTCTGGCTGGAAAGTCTTGAAATTTTTTAGTCAGTGTTTTGCATTTGGAGTAGGATCACACTGAATGGCTGCAGCAAGTGCAGATTTTGGAACTTAAGTAGTGGTGCACTGTGAGCAGGAGGATCTTTGCTGTTCCATACATGAATCTCAGGGGTTGTCCTGTTTAGCTGGTTATTTCTAATGCAGTGGCCCCGTGGACTGATTGGAGGCAGTGTACAGAAGCTAACAAATTTAATTATGAATTAAAGAGTCTTTGTAGGAAATTTAGGGGTGGATGGAAGGGAAACAAACTAAATTAAGTTATGCAAGTGCTGTGGTTTGTGTTCTGGACTTCTCTGTTTTTGTGGCACATGTATTAATATTAAAAACTACCTCTTTAATATTTAACAGCTTACCCATAACATTTTGAAATCATACAGCATGTTACCTGTTTAGAATAATTATTATTTCTCTAAATAGTATTCAGAGTGTAGGAAAGCATTTCATAATGTGCTTTAGACCCTATTGTATGTGGGGACTGAGTACGTTATAAAATTCTATTGGAGAGGAGAAAATTTGAATTCATGCTGAAAATGTTTTACTGAAATGGGATCCTAAATTCTTCATGCAGTGCAGTCAGTTTCACTTCTAGTTAACCCTTTTGTGGCATATGCCTGGGAAATTCCTGTGTGAACTTTGGAGAAACATGGTACTAGAGGGTGGCTGGAAGGAGAGCAGTGTGATTTTTAGGCACTCTGAAAGCCCCTTTAGAGGAAAGGGGAGTTCCCAAGCAGTTAGTACTTTATAGTTTGATTTCCAGACCTGCCAAGCCATCTCCATTTTCATTTGCAGAAATTTTTTAGTAAGCATAGATCTACAGATACAAATCTATTGCCTTCTGGAGTGCAGACTGTTTTACTTTTTTTCTCCTTATATAACAAATGGTAGACACTGTGCACACTGTGTTCAGAGAAAGAGGCATGTTAGTCATGATGAACAACAGCTTATTGCTACCAAGTAGAGTGGGGAGAAAAATGAACAAATATTATACAGTCTCCTTCCAAGCAGCAGTAAAGTAATACCAAAATGATTGTTTTTAATTTATAAAACAGCTTAAAGTAACTCTCAAAAAACCCCTCATGCTTTGTCTGAAATATTAGCTTAAACTGTCCTGGAACCTTGTTTTTACCTTTATTATGTAAGATTTAGAGGGACAAGAAATATCAGTGCTGGCTTATGTTGGGTAGAACTCTTCCAACCTAGCCTGCCTAGTTGTCTGCAAGCTTCCTCATGCCAGTTCCTCATGCCTCCTCATGGGGAGGAGGAAGAAGAGGAGGGAAAATAAGGTGGAAAGGGAGGAGAGGGAATGAAGTTTGAAGGTCTCATCCCTCACCTTTCTGATGTGGAAAGTGCAGGTGTGGTGACGAGAAATGAATAGAGGAAAGAATCATCCCTTCCTAATACCCATACACACAAACCAACACATTTACCTTTTCCAAGGACAAGAGTGATGTGGGAATGAGCCCTGAAAACTTACAGGGTGATACATGCTTCTAAACATGCAGCTCTGCCTTTGCTTGACTGAATGCTAACTTTCCCCCAGTCTGTTTCCTTTAAAACATCTATTTAGTTGGAGAGCTGTAGTGGAGGAGATGATTCATACCTCAGATGGCTGTATGTCGGAGATTATGATAAAGGGGAGAAGGGAAAAGGAAGGCAGAAAAGAGAAATGACTTGCCCATTGACCAGGCATTGCAGCCATTGCCTGTCTCCCAAGTGGGATTTGCTCATTCAAGCACCATTTCAGAAAATCCTAAAAACTTTGTTTTACCGGTTTCCCCCCTCTCTGATCCCTTACCAGCAAGAAAAACAGTATTTAGAACAGCAGCACTGTATTATTACTTTAAAAAGAACAACAAAAAAAAGCCTCACTGTAGCATGATGCAAGTTCTTTATCTTTCAGGGTATTGAGGCTATTCCAAATATTAAAGTACAAATACCATGTAAGAGGTCAGAGGAAAATCTGAATTTATTTATTTTTATATATA
>NW_010305838.1:0-546 GCF_000700745.2 Antrostomus carolinensis
GCTTTTAGTGCCTTATCTTGCTGATGAGTGTAGACTAAAATTAAGAAAAAGCCTAGTGATGGGCAAAGACTATAAAAACTGATTTAATTAAGAAGTTACATAAACTGATCTTGGCTAAAATGTCTTAACACCAAACAGTCTTTTTTAAGAATATCTACAAGTTAATCTCTGTGGTCTCAACAACTTCATCCTTTCATAGATCTTCAAAACAAGTTGCTGGTTGCAGGTGACACACGAGAGCGTGATGGGTGCAACACATGAGTGTACTTTACGAAAGTCTTTTCCATGTATAAGAATGATTTGTGTAGACTATATATACATATTTGATTAATTGTTTTATATATAATACTGTAAGAGTTTTGGAGGATGAGTTTTGAACTGGAAAAAGCTACAAGTTCTCACCCAATGACTCTGACATTTCTTTTTTTATACTGCAGATATTCAGTGAAGCAGGATAACACAGTAAGTCCCTGATAAAAACATTTCTTCTCAGGATGTTAAGATTACACATCTTTTATTATCAGTCTTCCTAAGGAGGAAAAAAAA
>NW_010305839.1:0-33775 GCF_000700745.2 Antrostomus carolinensis
CCCCCAACCAAGGATACAGTTTAAATGACTGGCAACACTTGCTAAAAGTTTGATTTGGATTAGTGCTTCCAGTGGTACAAAATTAAACCTAAAGTCATCAGGAAGAAGCGATTCTGTTAAACCTTCAGAACATATGCCCAGTGTGAAATTGAGGAAACACTAGTTGCAAATTTTAATTTTTAATTGAGCTTCAAAACACTTTTGGCTTCTGTTTTTTAATCTTCTAGAACTTGTTTGACGTGACACTTTTTGACCCTTTTGCTAGTAACCTCCAAGTTTGTCAGATTTATAGAGTCTCAGGTCAGTGAAGTGGGAAAATACTGTGGATGCCTAAAGAGGCAAGGTAGCAATTAGTAATAATAAACTACCCTCTTTGGTGTGCGATCGGCCAAAGGAGCGTCCCAGATCCTGCTGCGCTTGTGTTTGGCCAAACTTGGTAATCACAACCTGCCTCTAGATAGTGAGTTTCATATCCTGAAAAGTTTCTGCTGAAATGTTCTTGTCTTCTGCCAGGCAGCATTGTGAACATGCTACACTGGCTTCTCATCTGCTGCTTTTTGCACCCCCTGTGCTAAGATTCTCATCCAAGGGCTTAGTCCAGGCATTTGAGATCTTCCATAAGATTGGGCCTGGGACCTGAGGGAATCCCTGTCCATCTTGCAGCTGTCTGTGTTCCACTTGAACAATAAAGCTCCCTGACACTAGGGAGAGACCTGAGCGTGAGAGAGATGCTCTTACAGGAGATACATCTGTTAAGAGCACCAGATGAAAGGAGGAATTACCAAGATCAGGCTGTGCCGAGAGCTAAAAGCTAAACTGAGTTCCTCAATGTTTTATTAAAAAGCCTCTTGTACGCGAAAGTGCAGTGGAAGAGATGGCTTCCCTATGTCCTCTCTGAACTTTTTAGGGTCTTTTTGCTTCCAGGTTGAGAAGAGAGCGAGAAAAACTTTTGTGTAATGCATCTCAGGCTTTTGCTTTAGCACACATCTATCTAGAACGTGACTCAATCTAATTATGCTGATGAACTAAAGTTTTTGTCAGACTTGATGGGGTCTTTTGGTGTTCGTGGAGGTGTGGCACAGGTAGGTTGTTTGATACGTGAGGTATCAGTTGCAAGTATCAGCTTGGCCCTTCTAGGAAGTGTCTTGGTGTTTCTCCCTTTTAGCACTCAGAAAGTGCTGCAGTAATGGCCTTGGTACAGTTATTTACGTGGAGGTAGTAGATCAGCTCGTGCATCCTCTCAACTAATGCTGAATCATTCACAGTGTTTTATCTTCTTCATCCAAGTGTGTGATACGCTTCATGGACATCTTCCTTATTAGGTGACTCGTAATTTATGTTGAGGTGGGCTTTGCTATTAATTATTGATTTTCCCTGAGACTTTCCCAAGTGCCATTGTCAGTAAATTTTCAAATATCTTTTGGGGGAATGAGACTTGTTATCTCTCCAGGTTTTGGTAGTTTTGTTTTTGACATGGATTTGTGGTAAGTTTAATTTCCTGTTGAAAAGTAGCCCTGTAGGTGGTAGTACTTTTATGCTTGTCTAGAAAATAATAATTTTTCCACTTAAAAATGTCAGTACTTAATTTTTGGTGTTGACTTTGAGCAGCTCTCGAGTCACAAGTTATCAGGCAAGGTGGACCTGGTGATTTTTTAAATTATTGTCTAACTAATAGAAAAATGTCATGTGAAGACTTCATCCAACACTAACATGAATGAAATTCTCTTGCTTTAAAGTATCTATATTTGACAAACTGGACTCTGTTTTTTCCTGTGTGCTTGTGTCTGTGTAACTTTTTGATGGGTTTAAAAGAAGGCTGCCTACTTACAGGCTGGTGTTGTCTTGGTTACTTGCCAATGAGACAATATTACATTTAGTTAATATCTGCTACAAGTTTCCTAGTTACCTGTGGTCAGCTACAATGTGTATAGTCTACTCCTTGAAGGTTTAAGTAATTTACTTGACTTCATTTGCCTACTCAATTTGTCTTTACATTTTAAGGAGGCCTAATTTATTTCTGATATTAAATTGCTATGTATTAGCATTTTGCAATACTAAGCTCACGAGGGAAGACTTTTTGCTGGGGAATAGGTGTTTTCTATCATGTATTCTGCATGTCATCTTTCAAAGTTTTCTTTGAATGAAAGGCAGTTCATAGATCTGAAATATGATCTTGTAAATTATATAGTCCAGTGTTCTGCAGCTACATCAAGAGGAACCTGTCTCAGTTCACCTCAGCCCCTTTTCATGATTCTACAATACTCCAGATAAAACTACACTCTTTGTGAAGGACACTGTGTAAGAGACTGATGCACAAGCTGAAAGGAGAGGCGAATGTGCCCATTAGCTTTAAAAAAGCAACACAAAAACCGCTCCTAAAAACCCTTGCCTTACAGAGCTCTGGTTTTATGCCTTCAAGAATATGAGATTTCTGTTGTCATAACCATTTACAAAAGTACTAGAAATGAGGTGCTCAATAAGTAACTTTCATATTTGAATAAAGTGTTTAAAACTCTAGATACAGTATTTAAAGTATGAGTGCAATAGGCTCAACTGAGACTTTGATTAACTGTCATATAAACTACATATGCCTGCATAGAATAGGAGATACTTTTTCAAAGTAGCTTCAAATGGTTCTGTTAAGTGTACGAATGTTCTGATGATTATCTTTTTAATTAAAATGAGAAATCTTTGTTTAAAGTGGCATTCTTTTTTACGGCCTGTTACAGTCTCTGTAACAATCATTTCTTAAGTCTGAACGTTTTTAATTCCAGGAATCCATTTATATAAAACTATGTTTAGACTTAATTAAGGAATGATTCTTACAAAGCTTGTAAATAGCCAGGAAAAAAGGGACAGAAAATAAAACTGACATTCACACTTAACAGAATGATTGTTACAAGGTATGTAATATGCTATAAAAATACAATAAAGCCCTTTTTATAAGAGTTCATATTTTTCGTTCCTCATTTTGAAAGGTATTTAAGAAAAATATCAAAGCTCTGTGAAGCAGCATCTGTTTTCTTGAATGGACTTGTGACAACTTCAGTTGTATTTAATTAGCAGTGCTTGGAGCTGTACCTGACCAGTTTGGGATCCTCTCTAGGATGGTTTGTGAGGCAATAGCTTGATGTTTAATGAAGTTTCACTTTCTCAGTTTTTCTGAATGAATAAATTTGCAGTACTGCATTTAATTTCCTGGCTTGTGAATAGGAAGATGTTGATGCTAGCGTTCTTCATGAGTGTCTTTTTTCCATTTCACCCACATTAGCATTTTCCTTCTCTCTCTGGAATTACGTGGTTCTAGGAGGTCCTGATGGCCTTCCAGTTTCACAGGAGAACCAAAACTTTTTGTTTGTCTTTTAAGATGCCTGTGTGTTTGGTTTTGTGGTGGTTCGTTTTTTGTTTTTTGTTGAGTTTTTTTTAATGAGAGAAAACCTTGACGTTCCTTAATTTTTATGTTCTCGTGTTTGTAGAACTGTCAGGTAATATAGTAAGGAATAGTCAGTGTAATTGGAGGCTGAAGGATAATAGACGGAATATCCTTTTTTCTTTTTCCCCTCTATTTGTGTGTGTGTGTGCATATATATGTACATGAAACAGGTGGACAAAAACTTATACTTTAAAAGAGGGTCTGTTTGCACTGAACCTGTATGATTTATGGTGTCAGTAGGACTGGGATTTTTAAGACCCAGGACTTGTTAGCTATGGTTATAAAACTCTGCTTTGAGAACCTTACATTCTTCCTAAAAACATATTTGTGTGGTGGCCATTGTGCCAGAGAATCTTGGGTATCCAAAGCAAGGGTGGCATGAAAGCAATTAAAAAATTTTGTAAAACAGCTGGGATAGCACAGTTGCCTCCTAAATGTGGGGTTGCAAATCCTGCTTGAATATTGAATGTATACTTAGTCATTTTTTCCAATAGAACTGAAATAACATATTCTTAACTTGAGCATTTGTTGGGACTAGTATATAGTAAAGAAAATGTTATTTTCTTCTCCACCAAACTTTGTGCCATAGATTTTTCTGCACTTGGTGCAGGCCTTTGGTATTTCAGTAACTTCACCCTCGCTTCTCTGGTAATGTTTAATTTCAGCCACTTTGCTCCATTAAATATATGCAATTAGAAAAGCAAATGGCAAATTTGCTATCGCATCACTGAAGTATTTAGTTTCATAGACTTAAAAAGCAGAATTTGTTGCACCATGCTCTCCATGCTATCATATATACTATAAACATCAGAGAGAATAGGCTGACCTTAATATTTGCTTCCCAGACTAAATCGCTGCCTTGCAGCAGTTATTTCCCACTGAATAAAAAGTTTAATTTCACGCCCTGATTAGTGCTAGTATGTGCAGGTGGATATTTATTTTATGCAGCTAAACTAATCTGCCTTGGCAAATTATTTGCCAGTCAGCAGAGCTGTAATTCCTCATGAGTATTTGGTACTAAATTATCATTCTCATTAGTAAGATAAAGCAGACTGTTCTAACCACAAAGTTTGGTTAGGCAAAGAGTTTCCTAAATAATCCTTGGAAGATACAAGACATGCAGTGGCCTCAGCATTCTCAATATTCTGTACTGGTTTGTGATATGGAAAGAGGTAATGAAGATTTCAGAGGAAGAAAATATAATTATTCTGCAGCTCTATATTATCTCTAGAGATGAGGTAGGAATGTACAGTGTTTGGAGATCACCTCTTTAAGAGGTGCCTGATGAAGAAAGAGGGAAATTATGATCTTTGGAGCATTTCCAGTGTCCAACCAAGCTCTGATCTGTGGGCCGTAAATGAGATGAAAATATAAAGTTACATTGTTTTCTTGTTTATTTTCAGTGTTAGCAGCTACTGAGGAAGGAGAAGGAATGACTTGAGACTAGAAGTTAAATGGCAGAGGAAACCTCATGGTCTGGTCTCATTTAAAATTCACTTCACGCTCTAAAAACATGTAAAGTGAGGATCAGAAAGTATTTCCTGACATATGAATGTTGACTGGATACGCTTGTCAAGTGGATGTGTTCATCCACTGGTTTGTTTTCTTTGGATTTTACAGTGCTAGTAGTTTGTTTGTATCATAAAACTTGTTAATGAAAATTACTTAATTTACGTTGCTTACAAGTACTTACTTTACAAGTAAAGTAATTTATACCTGAAAATTATGAATTTTCAATTAGAATTGAGTGAAGGGGTTCCACTGACTTTTTAAATCTATATAGATGCATTTCTTGCCATACTCATTTTCTCAGTAATCGCTGCAAGTGTTTAGGGTGCAAAGGATCAGATCACTTGTAAGACCAGCAAAACCAGCAAGCCGAGCAATTTGATTTTGTTGTATAAAAATTTTCATGCTAAGTTCAACAATGCAGATGGAACAAGCTGTTTTCTTACTTCCTTGTCTGCTTACATTGTGTCGTCTCTAACCTCCATGTGTGCTGGTGAGGTTTGTGTAATATTTAACCATCTGCAGTGGCAAACTTAACTAGTGTTTCTAATGATCAATATTTTCTTCAGTCTTCCTCATTTCCTCCTTCCTGCCACTCAGGATATGCTCAAAAAGGTGTATTATTTATATTTTTTAAGTGATTTTGCACAGAAGAGCTGAATGCAGTGTGTGTTTAGCTGTGGAAGCTGAAAATGAGTTGTAGCATAGCAGAGTCCAGTTGCTGCAGCTAAATAATAAGTCCTGCCCTTATTATAAATTAATAAGCAATCAAACATTAAGCTATTTTCTTGACAGGAAGCTGATTAGTGCTGAGAAAAACTTCTTGATCCCACAGAAACTGTTGAAAATAAACATCTTGGGAGTTGCATTAAATATGTGCCTGCTTATTAAACAACAATAATTTCTAATGTTTCTTTATGTGAAGTCTTGAGGAATGCTGGTGTTGGACAAATACTAGCCCTGCTTTGCAGAAAGAGAAAGCTGAAGCACAGAAATTTGCCTGGGGACACGGGTTGGAGGAATTTGTGTAGGGTCATATGGTACACTGATAACAGAAGACAGAATAAAAAGAAACCAGTTGTTCTAATAGCTAGCCTTGTGCTTCTGACCATGTTTTGGTTAATTTTACAATTGGCTAGCCACCTGTTAAGATAACACATTTTATCATTAAACAAAATTAATTTTAAAAATGGCTTGAAACTGTCTGTTTTTAATGAGATCTGAATATTCTTAGTTTTAATCTGCCTCATGAGGCTTGTCTTTCTTCTGGGAAGTACATTGTTACATCATTAAAATAGCATCCCCTACTGAGAGAGAAATCGGTCCCATTCACTAAATGGCAATGCTGAAACAATGACAAGTATTTCTAAAAACTGCATTAAAATTCTCTTTCATCTGCAAGTTCCACAGTTCCATTAACCAATGGGTGCTCAGCCTGCTTGCTGCTGTGTGTGCACAGCCAAATTTTTTAGCTGTGATTGCAGAAGGCTTGAGAAGTGGCAATGAAGTCTTTCAATTTTAAATCATTTCACTGTTCCACAGTGATTTTGCTTGGAAACAAATGATTGATCATAATTTTGTGCTCTCTAGCTGCTTCTAGTCGTCCTCTGTATTAAGAATTGAGAAACATCCGGTTTAATTTTCCCTCCCCCCACTGCTGAAACGGGGTCTGTGCATTCATCTTGATGAGAGCAGCAGGAAGGAGAAAATGAGGAAGAATGGGAAAGCTCAGCAAGGGGTCTTTCCAGTCTTCTTGAGGGAGGGACAGAAGGGTTTACAGTCTGTAAGCAGGAGCCCTGCAACCTCTTGGCAGAATCTACTGAAGTAACTAGTTTGGACTAGCAGAAGCAAGGAGCCTCGGTGCTGGTTTAATTTCCTTCATCCCATGGTAAGAAGGGAAAAGTTGCAGGGATATACTATGAAGGAATGAAGAAGTGCAGTTTTATGTTAGCAGAACGGAAATCAGTGTAGTCTAGATGGCCCATCTTTTTTCAGAAGCACCTGGAGCAAAACAGCAAAAAATCTGACTAAGATTGTAGAAAGGGAGTTTCGGAGATACCAGCCAGTGAGAACTCGTGGTTTTTCCATCAGCTGGCTTTGTGCCTACGTGTGGATTCTCTGAGTCTGTTTGTAGGAGTCCTCTCTCTTGATGTTTCCAGCTGAGGACATAATTATTCTTACAGACTGTGAGGTTTTTTTTTTTTCAAATATAGGAGGGTGGATTAAATGCTCAGGAGAAAGGTGAATGGCTGTCTTTGCTTGGATACAAAGCAGGGTTAGCCTGCATTCTGACTAGAAAAGAAAATATTGAAGTTTCTAGGCTTGCCCATATAGCAACCAAACCAGTCTCTAGTTGTTTCAGAGGAAAATGATCCAGTGTGAAAGTCCGTCATACAATGTAGTCACTCTCCCTCTCTACACACATCATTTGCAATTTATTGTGAGAGCGATGCAGAATGGATCAGAGTTTGTGGGAGTTGCTTTTAGTTTATGGATAGTTGGCCTCGAATTCTGTCTGTTAGGAAGATGCTGATGATTCTCCAGGAGGGTTGTTCATTGGGTCTGCTCAATGCTCTTCCTTCTTCTATGCCAAAACTCTCAACAGAATTGAGAAATGCAGCCAGCTGTCACTCACCTCCTGCAAATTAGAATGATGAGAAGTGGGTGGAGTCTCAAGAAAGGATGGATCAGTCTTGTTTTAGAAGATGGGTCTTGGAAGCATCTCAGCAGTTTTCTGAAGAAATCCAGTCAATGCTAACACCCTCTTCAAATATGACAGAAGCTGTTTTCTGTTGTTAATAGGTTTGAAAGAACAAAAATTTACATTCCCTGATAATTTTCTTTTTGTAATTTGTTTTCTTTTTTCCTCCTTTTGGCTGGGATGATTCCAGTGAAGTGTGTTGCTCTTGTACTTTGTCACAGCTGTTGTTTATAAACAAATGTAGATGTCCTGAAAGTTTTTTACTGACAAGAAGTTATTCCTATATATCTGTATCTCACTGTTCTCACTGTCAGATTTTATGCAGAGATGAAACAGTACAGTGCCCATCAGTGAGGGGAAACATCTCCACATGGGATTGTGGAGCATGGGTTCAGGTCCGATATTGACAGACACCGTACTCTCCGGTCCCTTTTGCAAGCTACTCAAAGCAGTTCTTCAGTGAGTGGAATTTTCTTTGCTATTCCAAATTTGATTACTTTGAAAGCTAGTATCCTTGTTCTTATTTTCCAGATTAACTTCATTCATGGCTGATTCATTCTCATTTATTGTTGTGTCAATGTTGTCCTTGAGCTTAAACAGCTCTTCTTGCTCCCCTGTGTTATCTGCGTATATTTGTGGAGAGCAGTCATATTCTCCTCTGAGCTGAATTCGGTCATGCTATATAAGCTTTTTTTTTTTTTCTTTTTTCTTCCTGTCATAAGATGGTTCTTATAACTCTTGATCATCTTAGCAGACCTTTTTAAACAGGTACAGAATTTGATTAATCTGCCTGGAGCATGAGTGACCAGAGCAATATAGAATATTCCAGGAAAAGTTTTATTTGTTCCTTGTACAAAAGCAGTAATCCTAATTTCTCTCATCAGGGAATTTTTCATTTTATACAGTATCCTATAGCAGTATTTGCTATCTTCATGGCTGCGTCTTACTGGTGAATGAGTAATATATCCCAGGGCCTCTTCCTCTCTTCTTAGTTACCGAGTCCATAGTTTATAATGGAAATAATGTTACTTTTAAATTTATGTACATCTTGTGTTGGTTCTGTTACCCAAGTCTTCAAGGTGCTGTGTCCTGTGTATGATGTCTCTTAACTTTGTCTTCATCCAACTTCATTAGCACAATCGTAATTATTGTGTTTTTTAGCCATTAGTGGGGAAAAAATAATATTTAATTTCAAGATTAATAATAAATTTCAACAAGGATCAATCTCGGTACAGCTTGATGGTTCTATTTTCAAAACAGCCTGTGATCTTCTACCCTTTTTAGTTTCTTATCCTCCTTACAACTCTGGTATTAATCCTAATCCTCTCCATTTTAACTAGTAACTTCCTACATGTCATCTATCAAATTCGTAACTACTTCTAATTTGTCTGGACTTCAGTGATCTTCTTAAAGAATAAGATTGGGTTAGTCTAGCACTAATTCTAATTTGTTCTAAATTGGGAGTAGATTTACTTAGGCCTCCCATGGAGACTGCTTCATTTGGCAATAGTTATCAGTACTCAGTCTCAGGAGATTTCCTTTCTTGGGAGACAGGACATAATATTTGTCTGTATTTTGGGTTTTTTTTTTTTTTGCTTTTTACAGGGTGGCCAGTAAATTCTGCAACATTTTAGACTCATTTTGGTTAGTCTTCTTACAGATGCTTGTTCTGCACAGGGTTACTGGCAGAGGCTGCCCGTTAGGTACCTTCAGCTGCTTCTGTTGCCCCCACTTCATTCCTGCATTGTAGTCCCCTGAGACAGCAGGCTTCTTTGGTACTTCTTGTTTTAAGGAGGAGTTTCCTCGAGTTAAGCCAAGTAAAGCAGCATTTACATCTTGAGCCAGTCTGAAGGAGTTGAGAACTGTCACAGAGCTGAACTCAGTACAGGGTGTTCAGATCATGAAAGGAAATTTAATATATCTTGGTAAGTACTGAGGGCAATTAGTCATGGATTCCAAGTTACTTATGATGGGTGAATAGGTCCCACATTGTAGTTGTAGCACAGTGCTTTGTGAAGGAAATGAATTGGGATAGAATGGCCATTCCTGCAAAAAGGAAGTTTTTTGGGTTCTTTATTGAACAGGACAATGTTTGGCTTGACTGCTGGAGTCTGCTCAGAAGGCAAGAGCTCACTAGCTAAACAGAAAATGTTGTGTTTGAGTGCAGGAGGCTGCTCTTGAAAGAATTTCATTTTCTTCAGAAAAAAATGATATTCCTCTTACAAATTTGTCTACTTAATATGTGAACTGCAGATTTCCTGTGCAACCTGCTGTAGGGAACCTGCTTTGGCAGGGGGTTGGACTAAATGATCTCCTGAGGTCCCTTTCAACCCCTACCATTCTGTGATTCCTTCCAGGATGGTTGTCACAGACCTGTAACCCATTTCTTCTGCCTGTTTTTTTGTCCACTACCTGAAATTCAGCAGATCAAGAAGGTAAAAGTCAGCACTGCACTGTAGGTTCTTTTGCTGATTATGGAGATTGTAGTTTTCCAGACTTCCTAATTCTATTCACATTGACTGTATTTTTTTTCTCAAGTACAGAATTTTCTATTCCTGTTGTGTTCTGAGTCTCAGTGAAAAATCAGAATCCAAGGTGGGCTTTCAGACTTTTCTATGGACTTAGGAAAAAGAGACAAGATACTTAAGTTATCAGCTTCATTTTATTAATATCTAGGCAAACTTCCACCTTCTATTTGATACATAATGCTTGCACTGTGGATGCCGCTGTTCTTGCTGCATACTTACCTGGCACAAGTTCAGATGGTAGCATGAGAAATGTAGCTTGTCTTTTCTTCACCACAGATCTTGGAGCCTTGAAGGAGGCTGAATATAGGACTTGAATTTCAGACTTAAAATGTCAAGTGGTTGTGAAATCAAGCATGTTTTTACTTATGGGCATGAAGAGAAGCTCTTTAGGCTGCTATAGTAAGTGTGTTCGCAGAGCTTGCTGTTACTTTGTCCTGAGATTAATGGAGTGCCATCACGGATCTCCATTTGGTTTTGAATACTCTAGTTTAATATTCTTGTGAGCCTTTTAGAAGGTATCCAGGTGTTCCATGTTACAAAAGTAGTTTTCCTCGTAGCTGCTGCACTTGCAGGATATTAAAACTTGTGTCTTTTTATCTGTCAAGGAATATAAATAGGCATTCTCCAGCGGGAGTTGATTTTGAGCAGATCTTGGTCAACGTACTCCAAACAGATTTACTGAAGAACCAGAGTAGCCATGTTCACCATGTGTGATGAATTCATTATGTTTCCAGGCAGTCAGAGCCTACTGTTCGAGAGCGCTGTGTCCTCCTGAAGGAGTTTGTATCCAGCTGAGGTCTGACAGTCAACCAACTCGGTGTTCATTCCTCCTCCAAAATCTCACACAGGGCGCACTTAAATATTGGCAGCTTATGGATTTAGAATCAGGGAGCTCATGGTTTTCTCTCCTAATAAGAATGAAAGAGTTTGAAATCATGTCTTTAATTTTGTGGAATTGGAGCCCACAGTTCTAACTGTGCCTTATTTTGAGTATTGCTTTGGATGGTGTATAAGGTATCTATTTGGGCCATGAAGTTGTATATTCTGTAGCAGGAATTCAGTTAATTACTGTAATGCAGTATACATTATATATACATATAATACAAAGTCATTAACAAGTTCTAGGCCACAGAGGATATTTTTCCTTGCTGTGGAAGTGATCTCAACTGGTCAGTCTTCAGTGCAACTGGCCATGCCCTCCCATGTCAGTGACTGACAGATCTAATTCTGCCCTTGTAGCCAAGACCCTGTTAGTTAATGTAGTCATGAATATTGTTACTCAGAGGCAACCTTCAGAGTATTAAAATGCATTATTCCTGTTCTCCACTTGCTATTTATCAAACAAGGTGATATATCTAAAGAATGCAATGTTATTGTCAAATAAATACTGTGTGTAGATCAAAACTTAAAAGGAATGAAAATGTAAGTAGCTTCACAGTTACTTTGCAGTGACAGAGGGAGATGGGTTTAGCTTGCCTGTTTAAATTGTATGTGATAGAGACCCAGAGTGAATGCCCCCTGTGAGGGAAAAGGAAGCATTATGGGTTATATGATCAGATTCATAAGATCCTTAGTGTATTATACTTCATACAGGTTTCACTTCCCCCCCACATTTCTTCTTACGTGGAAACAGATGAAATGGAGAAGCAGCAGTACTGCCTTGCAAGTGCCATAGTAGGTTTCATTTTATAATTATCACTCTTGACATATTTATCCTTTCTTATGGAAGTGAAGATGCAGATATTTAAGAACCCTTCTTGCACAAAAAAGCCCAATTTCCGCTCAGTACTTAATTAGCACTTGTTTATGACACGGCATCTGATTTGATTTTCAAAACAAATTGCACAGTAAAGAGGCTGATATTTAAACTGTATAGTAACCACAGCTCCAGCTGTGACTCAAATATTGTAAGCCTTCAGGGGTTGTGTTTAGGCTTAGAAAATAGGAACTCAGGCCTGTAATTAAATGTCCTCTAAAAATCAGCCTTTCTAGGGAAGGAATGAGAGTACCACTGAATTTTAAATTACTGACTTGTTCTCAGAAATAATTCTGTTGTTCTGGGCCTTGCTAGGGACTGCAGAAATCAAATGGATTAAAAATGGAAGAGTAGATTACTAAAGGAAAAAAGTCAAGGGTTGCAGAAAAAAAGATGAGCCAAGTAAGCTATTCTGGCTCATGAGTTTATAGACAATTGCAATATATATAATAATATAATTTAATATATAGGTAATATATAGATGATAAGTTCTGCAACTACCAAAAAGACTAAAGAGAAAGGCATTTCATACAGGGTAAAATTACATTTCAGAACTGTAAGTCACTGATGGTTATGGAATAAGCCATCTGCAGTGATGGAAGGCTCATTTTTAAAGCAAGTCCTCAATAATAAATGTGAATGTCTTGGAAAAGGAAGTTGTCAGGGTTGTATTACAAATTAGTCACTTACCTAGATAAAAAAGTGAAATATTCACAAAATAGCACGATAGAAGTTAGCAGTTGTAGTGCTTTCAGAGTTACTTTTTGAGGTGGCTGTTGGAAGAGAGAGGAAAATTATCCTACCAGTCTGACTTCTAGTCATGGAAAATGCTGGAGCAGATGCTAAGAGAAAATACTAAACTTATGCATGATATTGAACGATGAGTATATTGAACAGTGTGTGCTCCTGAAAATACACAAATGAGTAGATCTTGCTGGGCAATTAATTGTATTGCTGATAGAATTGCCTTGAATGGATCCTAATAGTGGAAGATATTAGTGATGATTGATAAAATAGAACAGCTTTCAAACGAAAGAGTTGTCTGTGTCCCAGGTCTTTTAAAGGCTGGAGGAAGAGGGGCAGTTTTATTTTTTTTTAACTTAACTAAGCATATATGGGGAGTTCTTCTGTAATTTTGTAGGTGGATGTCTGCTCTCA
This sequence comes from Antrostomus carolinensis, assembly GCF_000700745.2. NCBI lineage: Eukaryota > Metazoa > Chordata > Aves > Caprimulgiformes > Caprimulgidae > Antrostomus > Antrostomus carolinensis. The sequence goes on from NW_010305839.1 coordinate 13,086, forward strand.
TTTGAACATTGAAATTTGGAAAGTTTTAATCAGATGTACTTATTTAATTGCTTGTCTTTGCTGAAGAAGATGTTCCTGGGGGTCATTCACAATGTGCCTGGGAGAACCACAGAAACTTAAAATTCAGGAGATTGGTTGTGAAAATTTATATAATGGTGAGTCTCTGTGCATTAAATGCTTGTAAGTGAGAGCTCTGGAGATTTTAATTAAATTATGCTTTTCTATCACTGCTTGCATTTGGTATGAATGGGCACCCAGGTGTAAATATCCTACTTTAATGATATAAGCAGCAGTGTGAGTGTAATGATGTACCTCGTACTGGTAAAATTTGCTTCTCCTCTGTATAGTTTATTTTCTTTTAGATGAAGGTAGGCTTATCAAATGTAGAGGAGACATACTTCACTGAGGGGATTTTGTGAGTATGGTGATGAGGAATGGGTGATGGGTCACAGTTTCTCGAGAAACTGTTTCTCCTATTTGACTTGTCATCATTGGAAAATAAATTGAGTTTGCAGTAGCTGCTAATCTTCAGAAAGTCCTGATTACTTTTAGTGCTAATACTCCAGGAACTTTATTTTGAAGTCACAAAGAAATTGTGTTGGTAAGAGCTGTCTAAATAGAAATAGTGTTATCTTTGATACTGGAGAGACTTCTGCATGAGAGGAATCGTGTTGATGGCAATAGATCTATTAATACACTTAGATATTTGCAGGACCAGAGTTTTCAAATGAAATAGTTTAAATCAGTGTCTTAAATCAGTTACTCAAACTACTGTGTGCTGATGGTATTTACAAACATTAAGCAGCCTGCTGCTCCTAAAAGAAAGCTTCACTGTTATCCTTTAATTTGAAGGTTAGTGACAGAAACGGGAAAGAAATAAAGTAATTTTTTTACAGATTTGTTGTGTGAACCTGGGCAGATCTGAGACTGGTATTCAGGCCTCTTTGTGATTTTGAAAGATTATTTCTGCTTTTTTTTTTTTTTTTTCCTTGATAGCTATACTGTGCTGTGCTGCTTTGAAAAAGCAACTAAAGCACTTGAGCCAGAAGTACAATGTGGGTTTCTGTAGTGTTCCTGCTAGATACATAGCTCTTCATATGGTTTCTTCCATTTTCAAAGCACATAGAAATGTCAGCAGTTCCTCTCAGGAAACCTGTGAGGTGGGTTAAATGAGTGTTGTCCTCATTTTACAGTAGTAGAGAGACTAACCACCCATGAAGTTAGTGCTGAAGTAAGGATTAGGTCTCGGAGCATGATGCTTCTAGCTGTGTGAGAAGTCCCCTAAAACATAGTTTGTTGATGTGTTAAGCATTGCAAGTCCAAACTCAGCAGGTGAATGCAGTAACCAGATATACTTGACTTTAATTTATCAGCACAATGGTGGGTTATTAAAATTCATGTTTAACTGAGATTACTGGCTAGGACACCAGGGCATAATCTCACTACTGCTTTGAAAGATTTAGAAGGATTTCAATTCAAACTGGAGAGAAGCAGAAATAACTAATGTTCAAAGTACATCGTAAAATCCTGTTTGTGTACTTACTTCTCTTTAGAGGCAAGATTTTAGTCTGTTCTAGTTCTTGTTTTAATTTCAAATTCCAAGGCTGGACTACCTCCTCACCATAGCTGTGAAGGTTTGTTGTTCAGTGGTGACAGTTTTTCCTCTCCATCCAATTGCATCTTACAAACTAAATATTGGGCTGACGCAGGAACAAATGGGGATAAACTCACCTTGAACAGAGCCATTCTGAAAGTGAGAAAGATGTTTCCAGCCTTCCAGAAGTGGTGGTAGGGGCACAGATCTGCTGGTTTGGAGGGGAACTACAGTGAAAGGGATTGTGAAGTAGTTTCCAGGAGTAAGAAAGGTCTCTGGATTTGGTGTGTGCAGATGTCCTGTCTGGTCTTGTTGCTTAGATGTGATTTTACTTTATAAGCATCTCTCCTTTTTTCTTTTTTTTTTTTGGGGGGGGGGTGAAGTTTAATCCACTTGATTGTGAGAATATCTTCTAGCTGCAAATGAATGTCATGACAGGTAGCATTTCATTTTTGTTGCTTTTTTTTTTTTTAAGCTGTAAGTTACACTATATATGTTTTGTGCTTCCAGAGCAATTGGATGTCTTCCCTTTTTCTTCAACCTGATAAAGCATGAAAACAATAAGTGGGGTGGAGATTTTATTTGCCTATCAGTTTGAGGCATAATTTATGGCTGTGTGTGAGTATAGTTTCCTGTTACCCTGGTATTAAGGCTGTATCTCTTCAGGGATTTTCCATAATCTTTTCATGTTGTCCAGTGTCTGGTCTGACCGTGTTGAGGATGGTGACTGTAAAAACACTCTCATAGCTTGACTGCTGCTGTTTTGACACCATTTAGTTTTACATAGTGGCAAAAGCATTAATGACCATTTGTCTTTGCTACTGCACCCACCGCAGAGACTGTGCTCATCCAAGTGTGTTTGTGTGGAAATTTTAAATAAATACCTATATATACTGAGTTGAAATGTAAAACGGTGGAAATCATAAAAAATGATGGTGGCTTTATTAGGAAAGTGTTCTTAAAGCAGCTGATATCAGAGGAGTAAGCAAGAACTAGTCTGGGGATTAAACCTTCATACGTGACTTAAAAAAAATCTGCATTGTTTAAAATGCTCCAGAATTTAGACTTAGGTTAGCTAGGTCCCAGTGTAAAAGGAGGTCTCTCTTTATGTCTATTCTCTCCTAGCCCCGAATACACATGCCAAAAGATGGATTCCAACTTATATCTTCTGGATACCAAGCATGGCTAAAGCAGGTTGGACTGTATTATTGTTATTCATCTCATGTGAGGGACTGTGTGGACACCTGTGCTTGTCTCATTAGTGAAGTACATAAATGAGGGTGTAATGAAGTTACAGTGCCATGTTAGCTGATACCCCTCATAGCCATCACTGTTTTGTGTTTATGCATGCTGTGTTTGTGTAACATTTTCTCACCAGTCTTATGAATGTGCACTTCCTGTAAATAAAAGTTCGAAACGCAGTCACCTGAAAGTGAAAAGGGTCAGAGTCTGAAAAGAAATCTGCAACAACAGCTCGAATTACAGAATTAAAATGGGCCTTCAAACACAAAGCTGCGTGGTGGTGGTGGTGGTAATAATGGGGAGGCCACTGGGTTAAAACTCAAGAGAATTGCATCTAACGTCTAATTCAGATCTGCCTGGGTGAAACAAGTATGGACACTTACTCACATCACATAACAATTGTGCAGTTTGACACAATCTGACACTGTGGGGACTCCCCACTCAGAAGTGGCCTAGTGCTATATTACTCTGGCTATTATTAAAGGCCAGGCTTTAGATGTCTCAGCAGTCTGCCTCTAGCAATTGCTGTCAGCTTTTCACTTTTGTGGGTGAAAAATCCCCTTTTCGAAAAAATAGCTTAATTTCCAAATTGCTTGTACGGATCTCTTCTCTCATGAAGATACATGTATGATGAATCCTGTGTCCTTGAGAATATGTGGCTTAAAGTTGCTTTTCTTGTAGAAAGCCAGAATGATTATGTTGTTATGGCAACAAAAACTGGAAATATGAAAACAGCACAGATAAGCTGCATCCTGTTGTCATGGCAACTGGAGTTGCAAAATGATGAAACACGGTGATACCGTGAGCCCAACAGAAACAAAGAGCCAAGTCACTTGTGTGGAGTGGGAGAAAATTAAAATCTACAGCAGCAAAACCCCTTAAAACACAAGAGTTTCATTGCAGGTGCTAACAGGATGGGTTTGGGTCTCTTCAGTCTTATCTCAGTATCTTACAAGTAGTAAATAGTAACTTGTTTCTGCAAGTTGCTTGAGGCTGTTAACTTACATTGACTTCTGTGAAACTGAGAAGAGCTTGAACAGCTGTAAGAAGATGGACATGGAGTCCTGTATTACATTTGCAAACCATCTCTTTGGATGAGTGATGTGCTGCAAAGGTGAAGCGTGCTTTGGAGCTTTTCTCTGAGACCATTTCTCTCTCTTTCCAAGTCCACGCTAGTGAAGGTCAGCTGGGACGTTGAAGTTGATGTTTTCTTGATTTCAACTTTGCTGAGCTGGAGGCAGGGTATCTCAGAGGAATCTCAACTCTGCAGTTAACATCTCACAGAGCTTAAGTTTGTTGACCTATGGGCATCAGTTTCTGTTTCTTATGTGGTAGGTTGGGAGAACAATAGGAAGAGGATTGTGTGGCTGTTCTGTTCTTTTACTTCTGAGGCAGACAGAGCTGTATCTGTCCTTGCTGTTTTATTACCAATGCTCTGATGCAGGTAGGATATTTACTTTTTTGACTCTGAAAAACATTGAGGGGGAGAAAACCCCCAAAGTACTCAGTTTGTGAGTTTTCCAAGGAGACTTTCACATTAGGCCACCTCCAATAATAGAAGAACTTGCACTTTAAAAAAAATATTTTTCCATGTGGCTGCTTTCCTTTTGATTTTTAGTTTACTGTTATTGGTTCTAAAGTCTTTATCTTAAATCTTCTTACTCCTCCTTGTTATCCAAGGAAAAGTTATAAACCTGAGCTTGTGCCATCAGCAGATGCTGTCATGGAAATAGCTTTGCTATTCCAATTTCAGTGCTGTGATTTCACCACAGGAAGTATATGGGTAAGGGAGTTGATACAAAGAGTGGAAACTTTTGATAAAAAGAAAGAGCTCTCATGGGAAGCAGAAAGGTTAAATCTTTTTGAGGTGAGAGTGATTTGTTGTAGGATATATACCAAAGGTCCTACCTGTAGGATTCTTTAAAACCATATATTGGAAAAAAAGCCACATTTGATGTCTTTGAAAAGAGTAATTTACATAGGCATTCTAGGGAATGATGTCTGCATCAGGTTTATCTGCCTGATGTCTGTGTTTTTAACAGAATCCTAATGTAATGTTATATATTTTATTTTTTTCCCCTCCCTCAGCATAGTTGAGTATTGATCTGCTGCCTGGCTTATACAGGATGTGATATACATTTTATTTTTTTCCCCTCCCTCAGCATAGCTGAGTATTGATTGATCTGCTGCCTGGCTTATACAGGATGTGAGAAGTATCCCAGTAGCACATAGTATTAATGTGGGCTAAAAGTAGTTTATATTACAGATGAGGTGGAGGAAGATGGAGTTCTGCAAGACTGGACATATACTATAAATACCCATAAAACTGACGATTTTATCTAAAACCAGTGCTGGCTGGATTTGTGTATTTTCAGCCTACTTAAACTGGAGATGGTAGTTGAATGCTACCTGAGCATGGGTCGCCCACACTGATGCCATTACCTTTTGTCCTTTAGTGGCAGGTTGCTGTGCTGCAGTGGAGAGCTGCATTGTGCTCCTATTGGGCTGAAGGAAATACAGTACCAATGGCCAGAAATACATGTTGCTTTAAGAATAGCATTTTGAGTAACCTCCAAAGCTCTCTTTACTCTCACTGTTTCCTGTGAGTGTATCTTTTACAAAAAGGCAAACACCTACAGTTAATTTATGCAGCCTTGATCTTCATTTAAGCCTTTCTTTGAATGGCAGCGTTGTGCTGCTAGCAGTCTGCAACATCCCAACGCCGAGATGCTGACCCTTTGAAGACAAGCTGCAATTGACTTCTGAGGGGAGGAAGGAGGGGAATGTTTGTGTATAAATATGATCAGTAGACACAAGTTCCAATTCCTATATTATATTGACACTTTCTGTGTTTTAAGCCAAACTTAAATTGGGCAAATTAAGCTCTTAATTAGCTGAAACACTTACAAAACATTATTTTGATTATATGAATGAGGAAGTTAAAATTATCATTTTAGGTGGCTTGTGAAACATGGTAATTCAGAGTTAAAGCTAATCCCTCCCCTTTGCATACCATTGTAAGCAAGTATGCATCACATAGGATGTGTAATATAATGTGTTCATCTGAGCCTTTCTGCCTCCCACTGTCTTCTGGAGCAGATTTTTTAGAGACAAGTTATAAACCTGTAAATGTGTTTTATGCTGGAAATTCTTAGTGCTACCTTAACTAGATTGGTACCATCAAAAGCCAGTATAATCAAAACAGGGCACTTCAGATATTAATGGTCTGCACTTCAGTCAGGTCAGCTGGAAAAGAGAGTGTAAAAACCAGGACTGTGGTGAAAACAAGATCCTTGCAATCCTAGAATTGCACTTTTCCTAGGAGAAAAAACCAATGATTCTGGAAATATATTTGGTTTGTAATTTTGTGGTTTAACATCTCTTCCGTAACTTCTAAAGCATATGCTCTATTTTCAGTGGATCCATATGCTGTTTAAAATTCAGATACTAATTCCTTGGGTGGGAAGTAGAAATAAGCTTTCTTTCTGCAGTTCATTATTAATACTTGGCACTCATATAGTACTTTGAGAATGCAAAGTGCTATGCAGACATGTTACTTATCCTTGAAACTCTTTGTTTGTTAGGTGCCTAACATAACAATAATCCTGAGAGATTTTATGGAATTAAATAAAACTAGAGATGGGGGAAAAAATCTAATGAAACCTCCATCTTGTCTCTTCACCAACGGAGATTTGTTCTCTGTAGCTTGTGTAATGGAAATGTTGGCCAAAAGTGTAGAAGTGTCCCAAGCTGAAGAGGTTTCAACTCATTTCTTAAAGTTGGGTATTTTTTTAAAGCCTTGTAGTTGTTCAGGTTCAGTGATGGTTGGGCAGTTGGTATATTGCTCTTTCTACTTTTTATTATAAAGGTGATAACTGATCGTTTTCTTCTTCTTGGCTCCCTACTGTTTCAGGTTTTGGTGTTTATATGTCAGAGCTTCATAATTAAGGGCACACGCAGTCTCTGACACCTCTCTCAGGCAGAGTAGTTCTGTTGTCCTTGCTGCACAGGTGTGGAACTGAGATGCTATGTTACTCTGCCCAAAGTCATGCAGAATGCCTGTGTCGAAGAATTGTCTTTGGGCATAATAATATTTTAGATTGTTTGAAATTGCTGCAAAATCAGGCTTTGGACGTGATGGAGCTTAATAGCAACTGTGTTTTCTCACTTATGAAAGAGCCTAATGCTCTTGGTCTTTTAAGATGTCCATTTTAAGTCTTCACATAGTTTTGTGCTCCAGACTTTGGTGAAATTCCTTTTAGTAAGTTTGGGTAGGTCTTGCTTTTAACAACACTATTATTGAAGCGTGCACAAGTCTGCATGTTATACTCCGTAAAGAAGGGTATTGCATCTGAATCTCAAATCTTGGCAGGTGCACTGGTTTAGATTTATCAGCTTCATGGATTAAAGAGCTATAATTATGGAAGCATGAGTATTGTCTAGTTCAGATATGATCTATACAAGTTCCCTCAAGCACTTGGCAGTTGAGGATCTTGTACTCCTTATAGATGGGAAGTTGGCCCCTTTCTGGGACATGTAATTTCTGTTGATCTGGAATCCCAGAGGTTGAACTCCAGTAACCACTCTTTGGGGAAACATTTACCTAAAAGCTGTGATTTGATCCTCCCTGATCTCACTCAGATAAGAAACTATTTAGATAATCTGAATAGGTAAACCCTTTTCTATGTCCCTTATCTTTCATATTTTTATCCAGTTAGTGAACTAGAATCTCTTATAAAAAGTTACTGTAAACTAGTGAGTTACTGGAAGATCACAGAATCACAGAATGGTTTGGGTTGGAAGGAACCTTAAAGATCAGCCATGAGCAGGGACACCTTTCACTAGACCACGTTGCTCAAAGCCTCATCCAACCTGGCCTGGAACACTTCCAGGGAGGGGGCATCCACAGCTTCTCTGGGCAACCTGTTCCAGTGTCTGACCACCCTCACAGTGAAGAACTTCTTCCTAATGTCTAATCTAAACCTGCCCTCTTCCAGTTTGAAGCCATTACCCCTTGTTCTGTCACTCCCTGCCCTTGTAAAAAGTCCCTCCCCAGCCTTCTTGCAGGTCCCCTTCAGGTACTGGAAGGCTGCTATGAGGTCTCCCCAGAGCCCTCTCTTCTCCAGACTGATTAGAGAAGAGTTTGCATAATTTGTATGTTAAGGAAAATTTACTGAGCAATGACATGAAGAGTGGGTGGCTGAAGGAAAGGGAACTGTTTACAGTGGTTTGAGCTGTGCGTTATACAGCAAAGTTTGTCGAATGTCGTGACCCCCTGAGCCATAGGGTGAGGGGGAAAACTGCTGCATGGAAGTCAGTGATCTGTACGGGGGTAAGAAGACCAGTATTTCCTATGTTTGGAATCTAGGAAGAGTGTTACATTTGAAGCCTGGTAGCATGTTTCAGCCTCTGATTTGTGAGACCTAATTGTTTTGAAGACAGATCCTGCAGTTGTCCCAGGAGCATATTCTCAGCTTTCCCTAAGCGAGGTATCAGGTTGCTTGATTTGCAGTTTGTGAAAATGCTTCAAGGGTCTTTAATAATATAGCTCAATTGCTTTTATTATAGCAAAACAGGAGCACAAACCACTTTTGATCATCCATATATATGCTTGTGGAAATGTGACCAAAATATCTGAACATTATAGAAGCTGAGAAATTGTGAAGAGCATTGGTTACAACAGCAACTGTGTGTTGCCCTTTGTGATTCTGGTGCAATATACACCAGCTAGGAGAGCTGGCAGTTTGTGGGCTAGCTGAAACCTGGGAGTAATCTTTTTTATAAATTCACCTTCTTACCATGGAAAAACTCCCAAGAAAAACAGCCAGTGACAAAGAAAGTCAGAATTATCTTGTTTTAACTGCAAGGAATGGTGTTCTGGAGTGTAAGGAGGTATAAACTCTAACTGTGTGGGGTTTGGCCATTGTTTTTTGGTTTAATTAAGACTTACAGCTTTTAACATTTTTCTTAGTTTCAAATGAAAACAGACAAAAAACTTTCAGAGAAAGTTATAAAAGTATTAATTTGCTCTGAGCCATGCTAGTCTCTTTGGTAAGTTCATAATTAGGCAGGATTTTTTTTTTAAAGTGGGTATTCTTGTCTCTCAGGTATATAACTGCTCCATAACTGGTAAATCTATATTCATATGTTAGGGTCTTTAAAGGCATATTATTTACACAATTCACTGGAATGGCTCCTTTGAAAGCTGGGTGGCTCTCTCATGTAATTATGTATTTAGTATGCATTGTATCTACTGTTGGGATAGGGGAGAAAAGAAAAGAAAAAAGGAAACCCCACAAAAAGCTACTAAATTAATAATAATAAAAAATTCTCATTCAATTTTTGATGATTTTTTGAAGTTATATCACATACATTTTTCTCAGATAAGAAGCCTATATGATCAAGTGCTACCCAAGCTAACAAATTAAATATATATGGCAGGTTTTTTTAATTGTGAAAGTATGCAAGATGCACTGGGAATTTATTTTCTTTTTTATTTTTATATGCTATGTATTTAATCAAAGAGAACACCTCTCTGAACAGTAAAGGAAAAAAATAAAAGATGCCTTTCCATTTTTATGTATTATTGAGAGGTTAAAAGGATGCAAAATGGACCAAAGAAAGGAACCAAAATAACTTTTTAGCCAGAGTCAATTTCTGGCATTGTTACTAAGGTTCATGAGAGCGACGTTTGTAATGTAAATAGCAGCTGCCTGATCTGATATGTTGTATACAAGGTGTTGCATTCTGTGGCAACAGGAATAGCCCACATCGGACACAATGTGAAAGTGATGTGTGTTATATTTTTGGTGTTGACTAAGTTAATATGTGGCAAAAAAAAAGGGGGGTAAGAGGAACTGATTGGGATTTAAAACTATTGTGGTTTGTTCTCCCATTTGCTGTGTTATATTATAAAAATAATTGTGAATCTTAGGAATCCTAGTAACATGAGTTTGATAAAGCATCGTAAAAGATCAAAATTCCTAAGGCATATTTCCTGAGAATTAGATTTTGGGGAGTGTGCAGGAAACAGTACTGCCAAAGAGACTTTCAGGGAGAATTGTACTTGCCAGCCATCCCATTTTTGCTTTATAAAGTGATGAAAACAAGAAGTGAGGAAAGATCTGTTTCCTCTTGTCAAGATCAGCTCTGGTGTGTGTAGTTGTACTACCTCAGAGCATCCCTTATGTTTTATCTACTTCAATTTGGGTGGAAGAATTTCTGTCACCACTTTCCCCCTCTTGTCTTGTTTTTTTTTTAATAGTTACAACTTGTGTTTCTATTTTTCTTTGTACAGCCTTAACCAGTTCCCTGTTTTATAATCAGCTGGACCAACCAGAAAAAGCCCCATTTCTTTCAGGTTTTCAACTCTTGAGCTCTTGTCAACATGTGTCATATTCTATTTATTCTCCTTAATGAAAATATTGGGTGAACAGGATCTTAATTCCCATCTCCCAAGAGAAGAAGAAATTGTTATTGGTTTATCTTTAAAGTTCAGCTGCATAAAGCACTGGAGACAGTGCTAGAAGGGAAATAATTCTGAACTAGGGAAGGATTGAAATACATGTGGTTAGCAGCTGAAATTAGTATTATGTACAGTTGACCAAAAAACAGACTTTGGAAAAAAATTTGGTTTCCTTTTTGGCTTTGCCACTAACTTGTGAAGATGTGCAAAAATATGTTAGGCTGCCTGTAAATCGAAGATGTTTTAGGCACACAGGTTACCATAAGGTTGAGTGCAGGGTTCAGGCAGGGATAAAAGGTTATTACACTTCAATATGTCAAAATGTGCCACAATTAAAGACAGTACATCTGTACTACTGTTTAATTAACTTCTCCAAAGTGTTTATAAAGAAAATATCCTTAAACTATTGCTTGATTTTTTTGTTGTCCTTGTTTTACAGTGAGTTCAGTACAGCGAATTTGTATTTTCATGCCTGTGCACTGTAGTTGTAAACTGTAGGAGTCCAAGAACTTTTTTTTTTTCCCCATGTAGAGCCACTTGGTTTTACAGGACAAGGTGATATATTTCTGACCTGTAACACAATTTACTAAAACTGTGTTAGTTACCCCTAGTGTATTGTATTTGCTGAAGGACTAGAAGAGAACAAATTTGATAAAAAAACAGTCTGAAATTGTAATGTATAATCTTGTAAAGCAGTAGCAGATAAAGTAAATAACCAGTTTTTAGCCTTGGCAAAAATTTAGCCATTGACTTTGTATTCAGATTTGTCTTTAGAACATCAAATAATTGGAAGAGAGAGTAGGCTATTAGAGGCAGAGCATCTGATGTAGTAAAAAATGTTCTTGCAATATAGTTACAAGAATAATTGAATAGGTTAAAATACTGCTTCCTTTCAGCTCACAGTTACTGCCCACTCAGCTCAGCAAGTGACTGTGAGTGCTTTTAGCCTATTTTAATTCAAAATAAGACAAGTCCATTCTAATCACCAGTGGAGCAGCTGATACCAGCTTCTGTCAGAAGGAGGATGCTGGTCTTGTTTGAAACTGTATTCCCTGTGTTTCTTTAGTGAGAAAGTGTATTTCAGAGTTCAGGGAATGGGACTTAAAAATCAGTTGGAAAAATAAATTGTGTTTTTTGTCAAATAATTCCTTGTGTTATCCCACTCAATGTGTTTTAAAGATGCTTAACTTTTAATTTATAAAAGCTTTGCATCTCTGGGTCCACAGGTTGTTCAGACATCTGAAGTATTAATGGAGTCAGGAAGGTAGAGAGAGTGCTGCATCCTGGCCCAGTACTTAGCAAGCAATATCAGCATCCCCATTTGGCTGTAGTCCCAACGCTGTGCCTCTGTATCTTTGTTTCAAAGAATCAATGTAGATTGACTTGAGTTCAGGAGAGGATTTTGTCAGTCAGCTCTCAAGCAGTGAACGTTGAGGCCAGTCTCTTGTTTGTGGAGCTGACAGTATGAAAGTGAGTGTTTGACACATGGATTGCTCAGTGGATGGGGAGAGAGGCTGTTGAGATTTTTCAGAGATCAGGCTGTAAATGAAGTTGTTCTGTTGGGTCACTCATCTGATTTACACACAAGCTGTTTCTATTGAAGCACCTGGGGCCTTTTGTTCATGCTTGTGAATAAGCCTCTTTGAGTCACGAACAGTAATTTAGTGTCTCTGTGTCCTTCAATAGGTAAAAGGCAAGTACAGGAATGACATTTTCTCCCACACTGTGTGCAACTTCACATTTTCTTTTTAAGACAGGTAACAGAACTGTATCAGTAGTATAAATTTTGTTATATACTGGAACACATTCAGAAGTCGTGTAAGGTGTTGGTAATTTTTTACCACATACTTCCTCATTCTGGAATAATACTAAGCAGTGAGAGTGTGTGAGTATTGAGATCCTCTGTAGGTGCAGGGCGTTCTGCAGTATAGTCTTCCAATATTTTCCTTTGTTATGGCAATTTTAGGGGAAGACATTTCCTTACAATGGAGTGCCATACCTGCAGCTTCCAGTGACTCTGACTTGAGCCATAATCTCACATAACTTTGAGGCAATATAAGTTTGCTTTTCCACTGACAGAGTGGTCCTCATTTTTCCTGCCTCTGTCTCTTTCCATGCTTTGGTCAGTACAAATATTTAAAGTAACCTCTTTTATCTTGTCAGTCTAATTTTAATGGTAATCAGTTCTTCGAGTTCATTATCACAGCACAAAAACTTGAGCCAGCACAAGGGATAGGAAAGCCTGAGAAGAGGGAATAAATGGTTGGGATGATACTTTGATAAGTTTGGATGCAAAAAACAACAATCACCTCATATTTGTTTTGTATTGTTATGAATCCTATGATAGGTAATGGTAAGCAGCTGATATTTAATCTAGTGAATTGGCTCTGCATCATCAGAGGTAGCATGTTGTAGTTAATCTCCCTTGCTACTGTGATGTTCTTAGAGAGTGATGAACAACTTTGATTTAAGTAAATGTATTGTTTAATTGGTGAAATGCTTAACCATAGATATCCACTTATATATATATATATTTTTTTTTTTTTTTTTTAAGGCTGGTTGTTGCAACAGCTTTTAGGAGCTGGAGTGATACATACTGCATTACAAAGAAAAGGGTGCTGGCATTTGGAAGGTTTTTGTATGTGGGAGTGTTTGTTTTCTGGGAGGTTAGGATGGCAGACAAGGAAGTATGGCTCATTTTTGTTGCTTGTTATAATACTATGGCTGTAATTTTTTTTGTCTTCAGGAGAGGCATTATCTACAAATTCATGTGGTGTGTAATATTGTAAAGTACTCAAGTTCTCAAGTTTCAGTATCTTTGTAAAGTGAAGAGTTTTTTTAAAAAATGAACATGAGGTGAGGAATTTATTTTAAGGTATCATAAACTTCTAATAAGCACATTTGTATAGGTTATGTTCCTCAGCAGTCTTTTAACATTATTTCTGGAACAGCAGTGTAAATAGCAACAAAGTACAGCAAAGAACGTGGTGATAGACAGGGTTAATCTCTCTGTGGCTGTCTGCACAGTACCGGATTATGGATGGTGGTGATCACCTTTCTGCTCATTCAAGGATGGGTTACGTCGCTCCTACATACTAATTTAGTGCAAGATTGTGCAAGGTTTTCTAGCCCTCTTAAGAGCAGCAAGAAACGATGGCTCAAAAGGCAGCTGTCATTTCATACCCATTCCAGCTGCCCTTTCCACTCAGATTTCCTCCCATCCCCCTTTTAAAAATAAAAAAAAAAAAAGGAGGGGGGGAGAGAGGATTGCAAAAAAGAAGAGAGTGAGAGTTTGAAATCTCTGGCATCTAATCTCTCACATCCTACAGTTTTCATAGCTATCTGCCAGTTTAAAATATACTTGTTTTTTCCTGCCTTGCCAGTAATTAGACAAATGCAGCAGTGCTTATGGCATCAGAAACTCTGTGGCTGGTAAAAGCAATTGCTATCATAATGCATCCCTAAATTTAATAGTAGTAGTGTAAAATGAACAAGCAACTCTATATTTCAGGAGGTAATGGCTTTAACTATCAAAATGGCTAGTATTTTCCTTGACTGGCTGCTTTTGGCTCCTTTTTTGTATTTGTGTTTGGAGGAACAGAATCGATGTATTATAATAGTTGCATTTTGTTTAGTGAATAACAAGGCAAGCAGAAACATAAAAATCTTACGAAATGTCACCAAGTTTTCACCTCAGAGTGCAGGATTTTCCTTTTATCCCCTTTACAGACAAAACCCAAACATACAAAACCTTTTCTTTCCTGGTCAGTATTACACTTAAAGTTGTTATTTCCTTTTCTGCTTCCCTTGCAAAATTGCTTGCTTTGTGTTGTGCTTGGAGCATGGCTGTGCATGGAGAAGAGGTCTGATTAATTGGAAAGAAACTTTTTGTTACTAGAAAACCTGACACATTGGTGTAGAAAATTGGTGGAGAATTTACTTTCTTGATCTGTAGTGCCTTTTTCTTGCTACTATGACATCTGTAAAGATTCTCTCGAAGAAAAGACGCATCAGCAGTTTGTGTTCTCTTAAAGAAGTCTCAGTCTTTAAGGCCAGGTGCAGTTGTGTTGATGCTGTTTGGCTAAGCCTTGAAAGTTCCTGTAATCTGTGCCATCCTGTCTCATACAGTCCCATCTCATAGTTGTCCTTTCTCTGCAGTGCTCTATGCCCAGATCTCTGTGGCTGGGCTGCTCCAGCCTGGCGGACAGCATGCCCTCGCTGCGATGCCTGTATAACCCAGGGACTGGCGCACTCCCAGCTTTCCAGGTACTTTCTGTCTCTCCCCACTCTTTCTTTTCTCTCCATCTGTGTACGTGTGCATCTCCTCCTTTACTTGCTTGCTTGACCTCCATTTATTCTGCTTCATACTGTATGCCTCTCCTGTGTCATTCAGATCTCTGGTATTTAAACCCATCTTGTGTAGATTTAGGGCAGCAAAGTACTGGGGCATTTCCATTACCTCAATATAATATAATTATTTTGTCTAAATTGGCTTGGTACCATCATGTTTTCCATTGGCTTTCAGTTGTGTCAAAAATATACCACTTAATTATATTTGGCAAGCAGTATCCATCACACAGTCTCCAATCTGGCTGTTCGTGCAGTAATTTCCCTCCTATCTACATTTTCTGTATGCCACTTAAAGGACTGAGGGGGCGGGTTCATTGCCATAGCGATAACTGATGCCAGCATTTGTTTACTTTAGGTTTGTTAGCAGTAGTCTGGACACTTTGACTACAGAAAATTATTGTACAAGTAAGCTGTCAGTCAAAAGGCAAATAAAGGAAACCCATTTTTTCAAAATTTTATAGAATCAAGCTTTTCTCTGTCATGAGACAGCTTTCTGCCAAACTGGTTTGTTCAGTTGCTTTGGGTGACCAGTGAATCTTACAAAATGCAAACACTGTGCTGTGGGTAGAGAGTGAGGCAGCTATTGGGTGAGCATCCAGAAACCTGGACAAGGCTCTGGAGACCATTGCAGGCATTTTACCATGATGTGTGCATATAAACAGCAGAGACTGGGCAGCAGAGATGTTATCTTCATGTGAATACTCTGTCTCTGAGATGTTGTGTGAACTATAGTGAGTGAGGGACCTTAGGAGTATATCTGTAGAGAGCATGTTTACTGGATCTCATGCTAGCATGAGACGTTGTGTGAACTATAGTGAGTGAGGGACCTTAGGAGTATATCTGTAGAGAGCATGTTTACTGGATCTCATGCTAGCAGGAACGTTTACTTCAAGGTTTATGCTGCTGCATTACGCTGCTGCTGACCTAACCTGTGGCACAGTTTTATTCAGGGCATCTTGCAAAACCAGACATAATGAATTAGCTAGAATCTTTTTGATATTTTTTTCAGTGGTTTTGGTGAAATTTAATTATCTGCTTTTAATGGACAGCATGCAAAGATTATTTTGAATTTGACTTCTTGCTCCCAGGGCTAGGAGAGTACTGTGGAAATAATCCTCTCAGTCTCAGGGGAGGCTTAAGTGTCTTGCATCATTTTGCTGCAACTATTTTTGCTGACCCAGCAGCAGCACTGATGGGCTCTGGAAGGTGTCCTGCCAGGCCTTCTTTGCTGAAACAAGCTTTTAGCGAAGCTTTCCTTAGGGGAGGGGGAAGATCACTTTTTATTAGTCTAAGAGGACTCTGGAGACTACAGGCAGAGTTCAGACTCCTACTTCTAATCCTGATTTGCATAATTTGACTAAATCTGATGGGCCTTATTTTTGGGCTTTCTGCTGTTGAATAAATCTCAGATCTCTTTAGGCTCAGGTTTTAGTGAACCTTAGCAGTATATGGAAAACAGTTTATAAACTCAAACTGAGACTTCTTTCTACTTGAATTGTTTTTGATTGCTCAGAGTAAGCATATATTACAAAGGAGAAGGGAAATTAGCCTCTTTTAGCTCAAGATAGTCTTGCTAATGATAGATAACAGTAACTTGTTGCAGCACGTTGATATTTGGGGTCAAAGGAGTCAGCTGCACAACCATTCACCACATACTACCTCCTTGGGAGAGAGTAGTAGGACTCTGACATTTGTATTCCTGCAGGTTTTGAGGGATATTTCCATGTGTATTTAGTGACTGTGGGAATTGGGGAAGTTGGCCTCATGTACCATCTAAAATGGTGTACTGGTACTCTTCACAGCACTCCGACTGCTATGTTGAGGAACATATTTAGTTGACAGTTGAGAGAGAAACTAAACTGCCAACAACAGCTTCTGCAGCAATGAGTCATCTGTATTTCAGTCCATTTTTTTTTTTTTCAGTGAGTTTTGATCCCCGTTAACTTACATGGTTTGAAGAAAACTCCCCTCTATGAGGCACAACTTACGCATTTTTCAGTGCAGAAGTCTACATGGGAGTCGTTTGGAGCCTGCTTGAAGCTGTGATGTTGCAATATTTCATTGCTCTTTAATGTTTTTTTCTGGTATTGAATGTTCAGGAAAGCATTAAATATTTTCTTGTAGCCCAGCAAATTTTCTCATATTAAGTTATTTTCTTTTTTTTTGGTAGCAAGCTTGAAGTAACTGGAGAAGCATATCAATGTTCTTTGCTTGTGGCAAAAGAGAAGATGCCATCTGGAAGGCTACTTAGTCACTGCTGAATTTGTCTAGTTATTTACATGCTTACCTTCAGATTCTCAGACAGAAATGTGGAAAGAGGCTCTCTTTGAATAGCTCAGTTAAAGCCCTGCTGACTCCTCATGGGAAACATTGGCAGATAGTCGATTTAGAGATGATTCTGTTAATATGTCAGATAACTTCATTTTTCTTCTTTGTGTGTTTTTATTACTGGGGACACTTTTGTGAAAACAGGATCTTCTGGTTCCTCAGCTCTGTTTGGCAATCCTCCCACAGTGGGTAAGGTTTTAAGGCTAAACCAATGAATGGGAGAATACAGAGCTAGAAACAGTTCTTTTTAACATCTTTTATCTCAAAGGGCTTTGCAACTGATAGTCTGTTGTGTAACTGAATTTCACAGAGATCATGGTGCAAGATGGCAGCAAATGTGAACATGAACTCCTATAAGGCACTGTGGGAAGGGTCCAAAGAGGGTATTTTAACAAGAGAAGAAGGCCAGCCATTCCATTTGCAGTGTCTTGGATGCCAATTTTTACTATACTGTTATTCTGAAAAGCAACTGAAAACTAGATTGCGTGTAGATTCTCTTAATAATAATAAAAAAATAAACTATGTAGAGTATATTCTTTTTCCTAGAAATCTGTGCTGTGGAAGTTTCCAGATGTGCCAACGGGTGTCTGTTTCATGACATTTTTCATTTGAAGAGAATTACTTTCCCTTTTAAAATATTTTCTATGCATGCTCACAAGGCTCAGTTTATGTTGCTTTTAATAGTTGCAGTTCTTTGAAAATTCTAATTTACTATTACACCTATCCGGTATGCCAGGGAAATGATTATATTAATCCTTCCAGATTTGCAGAAGACCCTAGTATGTCCTTGAATTTATTTCTGTAAGCTGTTGTATAAATTAGGAGACTTAAGGAGCAATTTAAAAGTCTTGCCAAAGGTTATGTATCAGGGTAATCACAAAGAACAGTCCAACTCTTCCTTTTTATCTAATTGACACCCATCACAAATAGCAGCTCCAGTTTAGATTGTAAACGTTTTGGGCTGAGTCATGCTTTTACTTCTTTGTCTGGAGCCTAAGCACCACTGAAAAAGCAAAGAGTTGTCTTGTCAGCTTTATTTTGCCAGATCTGAAGCTCTATTTCTGTAACAGGCTGAAGCAGTCAAAGAGGAGGATTAACTCCTGTGGTGGAGGTAGCAGCATCTTGTTGAATACAGAAGTGTCTCTCTGGAATGCCAGAAATTCACATGTTGCTTTACCTCAAGTGAAGGTCTTGATCATAAAGAACTGCACATCAGGGTTTGTCAGCTGAAGGGGACTACCTTCTGCATGGTTTTGCAGAAGCAAGGTGTGTCATCCTTGGTCTTGGCAGAAAGCTCTGTCCTGGTTGAGGACAGCATGGGTGTACTGTGCCAGGCAAACTGAAGTAAACAGGAGTGCACTTGAGGTTGTGCAGCGCGGACATGTTTTACACTGCTCCTTCCTTTGGACTGAGATCACTTTTGGAGAAAGGCAAGGATATGAAAGATGTAAATGGTCTGCAGTAATGGAAGTCTGTTGCACCCATGAGGAAGAGATGAACCCATTTCTCAAATGATTTTTACATCTGTTTTTTTCTAATGTTTGGTTTTTGTGTGTTAGGAAGAGGAATATTTGTTAAAGAAGCATTAGTTAATTGTTACAAACACTCATCCTTGTAAATTTCCTTCAGCCTGATCATGCGTTTTTGCCTTCAAAGTTTACACTGTATTTCTCAGCAATAAGATGTCGATGTGAGTAGTAGTAGTACATTATTTATGGTCTTAGAGGAGGCTAAAGCTGAAGTCTCAGGGTGGGCAAGCTGTGCATGCTCTGAAATGCATTTGGAGGAAATTGTTTGGCTTTGGAGCCAATGTTTGCTGCTGTGCATCATTCTGTCTCTAAGTGGGAGAGAGATGGGGTGTCCAGTCAGTAGGACCCCATCAGTGTGGAGATGTGGCCGCCCTTGACCGAGACTGCTTTGTATTCCCCCCTCGCGCTCTCCCAGCGGCCGTGTGAAGTCTGCCCGCGGGCTGTTAATGGTGTGCCTCTAAAACGGAGTCATAATTTTGGTGACTAATAGCCAGAGCATGTGGCTCCAGCACCCCCCAGCTGGCAAAGGGCCCTCCCCTGGTTATGAACGTAGTTAGGTGGCCCCCAACTGTTTACAAGACAGCAGAGGTGAGATCTTTGATTGACAAGTCAGAAATGCATTAGATCATTCCCTCTGCCAGTCTCTGGTTCATGCTGTTAAAAATGTCAGCCTCTCCAAGTTTGAATGGCAGCCCGAGGGCCTCAGAAGCTTTTTGTTTTCTGAGATGGAAACACAAATTGGATGTGTGCCTGAGCGCTTCATCCTGGGCTGTAATTTCATCTTTTAGCTAAGAACCACAAGGTACATGAGCAAAGCACCCTGTAAACAATAATACTGAGGAAAAAAATAAACAAGGTCGTGTTTCTGGTACGTTGATCCACTGGTGTCCTGACCTCTATCACGTTGAACATCTCCACTCTGATTGCTGTTCCCTTTGGCATTACAATGAGAGGAGAGAGACTGACACAGGAGGCAAAGATTTAAAGTTGCAGTGTTGTTGCACAGTCCTTGTATTGGCTATGAAATATTGAACTGCCACAATGTGACACCTGGGGTTTTTTTTAAGCAAAGTTTCTTGTTGGAGGTGTTCAGCAGCCATTTCTCCTGTTCCTCCTCCTCTTACCACCTGGCAGGAGCAATTATAAAGGCATGAGAGGGGATACGAGAAGAAGCAGAAATGAAGCCAAATTAATTGCGTAATTTTTTCACTTGACTCCGGCCCCCATCTGTGGTTCAGGCTTCTGGGAGCTTCACTGTAGGAGGACCCAAGAGGGTTATCCTGGCTGGGGATTTTTTTTTTTATGAAGTAGATGCTGTGTGGCTAGAGAACAGCTCTGGTAAACAAACACAGGTAGGGTTTATCTCCCTTTAAATCTAATGGCCTTGTCTGGCTGGTGGCATAGCCTGTGCTGTTCCATGGTGAAGCTGGGGCGCCCACCAAACTCTGGCAGCCCCTGGGTTGTGCTGCAACATCTCAGCTCTCAGGGAGCAGCAATGGCAAGAGACGCTTCTCTCCTTTGAGGTGGCACAGAAATCCCTCTCTGCAGATCCGTGGAAACGCTTTTTTTGGTAGTACACTGCAGTTTAATAATTAGAAATCGGCATTTATTCTCCATGTATATCGATCGTCAAAAGTTGCACGTGCTTTTATTAGTTATTCAGTCTGAGCATCAAAAACAAGTGTGACGATGTGTCACTGAGAAATACCACCCCGGTACGCCCAGTGTGATGATTAATTTAAACTGCATCGGAGCTAAAAAGCCTCCCCTCCTTCAGCCTCAGCATTAATGATCTTGTTACTGTGTAATGGGCTCTTCCTGGTACGGAGAGGGCAAGGTCTTTAGCACACTGGCATTAATTTGGCTGATTAGTTTAAAAAAATGAAACAAAACTCATCCGAGTTTCGTTTCCTCCCTCGTTAGAAGTCAGCAAGGTGTATAAAGGCGCGGTGACAAATGGCACGTGCAGCGCCGCGCTGACGCCGTACAGGTATTTTTAAAGCGAGCTCCAGTTCCCCAGGACCGGGAACATCTGCTTGGAGGTATTGTCGAGCTGCACAATGCACTAATTGAATTACTCTTTTTCTGGAGTTGCAGACTGCACTAATTGAATTAGAATCAGGCTGCGCGGGTGCGCGCACACGCCACCGCGCATGTGTGCGGGGGGGTGCGGGGTGGGGGG